>NW_004087762.1:0-6100 GCF_000220395.1 Ichthyophthirius multifiliis | reverse complement strand
ATTTTTTAAGAAATTAATAAATTTTTTAAAAAGTGAATATATTTATTTAAAAATAAAATTTGAAATGCTGCTATACATACTTTTTAATGCATAAGTTTAAGGACTTTGTAGGCTGTAGAATAATTTGGATAAAATACTAGAAATATAGCATAAAAAAATTAAGTGAAGAAATTTTTTCTTTTTTTTTGTAGAAATTAAAAAAAAATATTTATTTTTATTTTAATGATTTTTTTTTTTACTTTAAATTATTTTTTTTTATTTTGTAAATTGTATAGCTTAATTTTTTAAATTATAAATTTTATAAGACTGTTTATATTAATTTGAATTAGATTTTCATTAATATATAATGAATATAGCTAATAAAATGTTATTGAGATTTATTTTTTATCTTGAAATCAAATAAAAACTGCACAACTTATTTTTAAATAAATATATTAATATTATGTGATAAATAATTAAACAAAAATTAAAAAAGATTACTTTATGCATTTAAATTATATAATTTTTTAAAGTTTTACTTAAAATAAAAATCATACTAACTATAAAAATTAATAAGTAATCTCTTGATAACATAAATTTTTGAATAATTATTTATAAAATTATATTATTTTTTTATGAAATAAATTAATTAGCCTTTTAAAAATAAAGAATTTTTTTGTTTTAAGTATTTAATTCAGTTTATACTTAATTTATATATAAACTTAGATAATTAAAATCAGAATATTAAATGTAATATTAATAAAAATTATTTAAGTTTCATAAATAAATAATTTTTTTATTATATAAGGTGTTAATATTTTTAATAATTTGAAGTTTATTTAAACAATTATTTAAGAAAAAAATAGTATTAAGCAAACTGATATTAAGTTAAATATTAATATTAATTATTCGCCATTATTTAAATAATTGATAAAGTCATGCATTGATATTTTTTTTATCCTCTGAAAGTTTATATATAATTAAATAAAAAAATAGGAATAAAAACTTTTTATTTAGGAATTATTATTGGCTAAAATTTATATAAAAACGGATAATTATTAAATTAAAAGAAATATATAAATAAATATATATATTTATATAAATATATTTTAATTAAAAATTTTAATTTAACTTTTTAATTAAATAAATATCTTTTAAAATATAATTATATATATATATATTTTATTTTAAATAAAATAATTTATTTTAAAAGAAATACAAAAAATATATTTTAAATTAAAATAAATTATATTAATTTATACTTTTCAAAAAAAATTATTATTAATAGATGTAATTTGATGAAAATCATAAAGTTATTCCTTATTATTACTATTTTTAAAATTATCATGTCCTTAATATTTTTATAAATATTTATGTTTATTACAAACTCCCTTTTAAATCTAAATTTTCAGTTTTAATAATGGTTTTATATTTTCTTTTAGTCTAAACATAAATTTAAATTTTTGATAAACTTTTCTAAAATTTGATTGACAAGGACATAATTTAATACTATTTATACAATATCTGAGTTATTTATTATATTTTATTTTATCTTAACAATATTCCTAAAATCCATTATTATTATACTCAATTGTACAACTATTATAAAGATATTAAAACTTTTTTTTTTATTTAAAATTTTTTTATTAATATTAACAAAAAACAAATGGCTTATTAAATTATATTTCAATAAAAAAAATTGTTTGCCTTTTATAATTAATTTAAATACATATAATTTATAAAATGTTTTTATAACAAATAAAAAGGAAAACAAGCATTTATTAGAATATATTTATTTTTTAAGAATTTTTTATTAATTTATAAAAATAATAATAATTTGTCAAAACATAATATTTTTAATACGTGTTATATCAAATTCAATATATATATAAAATAATGATTAAATATTATTAATCAATATTTTTTTAAAAATATACGCCTATTTCAATAATTAAAATAACTTTCTATTTTAATAATTTAATAAAAATAAGACTATATTTATTATTTATACAAGAAAATGTTAATATAAATATATATTTGGATATATTTTTAAATTTATTTTATTTAAATTTTATTTTAATTATTATATATAAAAAAAATAGTTAAATTAAAACAAAAATGATAACTAATATAGTATTATTTTCTTTGCTAATTTTCATATTATATATATTAATAAAATTTATTTTATTTCCTTATTTAAGATTTTCTTACTATGTAAAATTTGGAAAAGGCTAATTTTATCCGATATTCGGTGTTTTGGCTTTATAGAAAGAAAGAGTTAAAAAATATAAAGACATTACTTACCATTTTAAACATGTACATGATGATGGAAAAAATAGTCGAATATATGTTCAAAATTTTTTTTCAAAAATAAGTATAGGAATAGTAGAAGTAGATTTATTGAAAGCCTTTATTAATGTAGAGGATAAATATTATGGTAAAGATTTTTATTTTACAAATCCAATAAAAAGATTAATGGGAGAAGGAATACTTTTTTCAAAAGGATAAAAATGGAAAAATCATAGAATGGCAATGGCACCAATTTTCCATTTTAATTCCTTATATTAAAGAATTCCGATAATTGAAAACTTAACAAAAAAGACATTTTTAAACTTAATAAAAGAAAATAAACTTGAAAATGTTGATTTGATCGAACTTTTTTAAGAAATTACAGCTGAAGTTATAATTTAATCTTTTTTTAGTAATAATTTTGAAGAAAAAAAATTCTATGGAATGTCTCTTGCATAATCTCTTTCTTATTTAATTAGTACTTTAGGCTGTTAATTTAATGAATACAAATATTAATTTTTTGGAACTTTCTTATATGAATTAGGACTTAATGAAAAAGATCGACTTTTAAATAAATAAATAAAAGAATTTAGAGAATTTATTAAACAAATTGCAAAAGAAAGATTAGAAGAAGAATAAGAACTAGAAAAATAAGGAAAAGAAAGTATAAAATATGATATTATTTATTATCTTAAAATTAAAAATCTTTTAAATGTACTTTCCTTAGATAATATTGTAGATGAATTTTTAACTTTTTATGTTGCTGGAATGGATACAACAGGTCATTTATTAGGAATGATGATTTATTATTTAACATAATATAATGATATGAAAAAAAAGTTATAAAAAGAAATTTTAGAAAACACAGATAATTCACACAAAACATTATAAACATTACCTTATTTAAATGCAGTTATAAAAGAAACTTTAAGATATTATGGTCCTGCAAATAATATAATGGGCAGGATAGCCATAAAAAGTCATTATTTAGATAACATTTTTATTTATAAAGGAACTTCAGTTAATATTTAATCTCATGCTATTCATAGAAATCCTATTTATTATAAAGATCCTCATGTTTTTAATCCTTAAAGATGGATTGATTAACCTAATAATATTCCTTTTACTTTTAATTCTTTTAGTTCAGGATAAAGAAATTGTATTGGATAACATATGGCAATAGATGGAAGCTAGAATTATAGCTAACTATTTTATTAAGACTTTTGAATTTGAATGTGATGATAATTATGAAATGATTTATGTTACATCGTTTTTGCATGAACCTCTTCATAAATTAAGAATTAATTTGAAAGTTAAAGATGTAAATATATTAAATAATTGAATAATTGTAATATTTATTGGTATTTTTACACTTTTTTTAATTTTACATATTATAAATCAAAATATTTAAATTATTTAATTTTGAAATAAAATACATTGTTTAATATTACTTTTTTTAATAATCTTTGTTTATAATTTATTTTAATTTTATAAATATAAATTAAATTTCTATATTTGTAAACTAATTAAAAAAAAAAACTTTTATTTATTAATTATATTTTTTTAAAACCAATTAAAACAACAAGAAAAATATGAGAAAAAATGGATAAAGATTATTTTTTTATTTTGACTGTGTTTTTTAAAGAAAAAATATAAAAATAATATTTTTATTTTGATATAAAGAAAAAAATTAAAAGCTTTCGAAATAATTGCTTAAAAATAATAATATGAAAATAAGCGATTTTTAAATAAACTTTAGCTTTGAAATTATTATTTAATCAATAATTAGTTTTAAAAATAAAAATTACATAAGAAAATAGTTAAAAGGTTGAAATAATTCAGTGATTTTATTAATAATATAAAAATAAAAAACATTTATCAAATTTAAAAATAAAATTGCGAAAGGATCACAATTTTTTATAGAAAAAAAATGCTTTGTTAGGAATATTTAATTTTAAATTTCATAATGAAAATTAGTGATAATTTAAAAAATGTCTAAACAAGCATTCCAATTTGAATTTTTAGTAAAAATATATAAATAGACATGGAAAAAATTTTAAATGTATAAAAAAAGAATAATATAAGTATCAAAAATTAAGAATATTCTAAACAAAATTATCAATAAAATACAAATTAAATAGCTTTAATTTAAATAAACTAAAAATTTTTCAATTTATTGAAAAAATATAAAAATAATCTTATAGATTGTAAAGCCTCAAATAAACTAATATTTTCTCTAAAAAAAATTATTAATAAAACCGAAAAGATCTTATAAAAATAAAAAAATAATAGTCAATTAAATCAAATGAAACGCTAAAACTAATTTAATTCATATTTTTTTCCAAAAAAATAATTAAGGTTTCGCTCATATTTTAATATAGTCAATTTTTTTATATTTTTTAGGAATTCATAATATTCATATGTGCGAACTACAAATTTATTATTTTACTTGAGTAATTTTAATTCCTTTAGTATAATAGATATAATAAATATATAATTTTTATTTATTTTCAGGCATATATAATAATAAAATATATTTTTAAAATAAAAAAGCTTTAATTTCTATAATATATTTATTTTATCAAATATTATATGTATATCATATTTTCTCATGAGTGTAGTTTACTAAGAGAAAATATAAAGCTTAATTAATAAAAACAGTGTTGTTTAATAAATTATAGTTTAGAATAAGATTAGAAAAGAGGTTGTTGCTAATTATCGATTGAAAATACTTAAATTTTAAATTATTATTTTAAAAATTATAGATACTACAGAAGAGGGATAATAATAAATTAGATAGGAAATACATTATTAAATTTTAAAATAAAGATTGATAATTATATAAAATATATATATATAAATAATAAAAATAAATATTATTAATAAATAATTAGTATTTATATATAAATAATATTTATTTATATTTGTAGAAAAATAAATTTTTATATATTTAAAATAATAAAATAAATTTCTAAAAATAACATATTAATTATAATTAAAATATAAAATAAGTATAAACACATTCAAAATAACAAAAATTTTTGATTTTTTTAATTTAATAAAATAACTGTATCACCTTTGCATGTATAAAAATATTTAATTTTTAATTTAATCATTTATAATTAAATGGATATAAATTTAAATTAATCAAATGAATTCTATCATAAATATTAAAATATAAAATAACTATGAATAATTTTTATTATTGCAAGTTATGAATTGACTAAAAATACCTTTAAAAATAATATTAAAAAAATATGATAATTATTTTCAGTTTTTAAATTTTATAAAGTAAGAAGTTTAAAGATTAAAATAATGAAATTAAAATAAAATATTAACTATCATAAGTTATTTATAAATTATTGATTTTAATAATAATGAAAAAAAAAAAATACTACAATTAAATATTAAATTAAATATTATGAACAAAAATAAAATAATATAAAATTAATATTTTAAAATCTTATAAATAAAATAAAATATTTTATAAATTTCAGTTTTATAATTAATTAGATACGATAAATTAAAAAATTATATGATTAAGAAAAATTATTTAAAAAATTTTAATAATTACTATATTAAATAATATGTTTTAAAAAAATATTATAAAAATTATTGCAAAAAAATAAATATCAAATCATATTTAAAAAAAATAAAAAAATAAGATTTATTTTAAAATAAAAATATATGTATGTTATAAATTTGTTTGGAAATTGTATCAATGTGTTATAATTATATGATTTAGGGGTTGGGGTTTGGGGTTGGGGTTGGGGTTGGGGTTGGGGTTGGGGTTGGGGTTGGGGTTGGGGTTGGGGTTGGGGTGGGGTGGGGT
>NW_004086183.1:0-6845 GCF_000220395.1 Ichthyophthirius multifiliis | reverse complement strand
AAAATTAAATTTATAATAAAGATATAATTTAATAAAAAATAATTATTTTATTATATATAATAAAATGTAAAACAGTACATATAGAATAATTTTTTAGTTTATTTATTGTTGAATTATATTTTTTTTTTATTTTTTTAATTTTTTTTTATAAAATTACATTTTTTTTAATTATTAATTTTTATAGAAAATAAAATTAATAATATTTTTTGCAAATAAATTTATAATAAAAATATAAATAAATGTTGTTATATTTTCTTTTTACACATAATAAATTATATGTAAATTTTTTATTGAGAATATATAGATCAATGTTATTTTATTTTCTATTCTATATAAAAAAGATGTGTTAATATATAATAATAATAATATTAATAAATTTTAAAAAAATATAATAAACATATATATTAAAAAATATTATTAAAAAAATAATATTAAATAATTATAATATAATTTAAATTAAAAAAAATAAAAAAAAATGATTCTTAAATAAAATAATTTAGTAATAAATATTACTAGAAATAATAAAGAAACTTTTATAATACTTAATAATCTTATATATAAATAAAAAAAAATTAAAATAATATTAAATATAATTTTATCTAGGATATAATAATTATTTACATTGTTGTAAAACTAATTTATTTTAAATAATCATATATTTATTTTGATATAATTAATATATAATTATAATTAATTATTTAATACTAATATATATTATTTAAAAAAAAAAAAAATATATAAAAATAAAAAAATATAGATAATGAAAATTATTATTAATAAAAATTAATTTTTAATTATAAAATATAAAATTTTAATATTTTATAAATTTGTTTATTAATTTAGTTTTAAATTATATAAAATATTATAAAATAAAAAAAAAGATTTAATTTTTTATTAATTTCTGTAAAAGTTTTAATATAAAAATATTAAAAAAAAATACTATAAAAAAAAATATAAAATAAATATTAAATTATTAAAAATATAAAAAAAAAAAAAATCAAATTAATATATAATTATATAATTTAATGAATATGAAAAAAAATTATTTAATAATATATATATATAAAAAAAATATAATAATATTTTTATTTAATAATATATAAATTTAAAAATAATTCAATATATAAATATAATTATATATATAAATATATATATATAAATAATTATATATACATAATTAACTTTTTATATTTTTAATGATTATAAATAATTATTATTATATATATATTTTTTTTAATTATTTTATTTATTATATATATTATATATTTTTTTATTTTTATTATTTTTTTTTGTATGTTTTATTAATTTAATATTATTATTTTAATTTATTCTTAAATACATTATTTGAATAATTTATATAATTTAATATAGATTTTATTTTCTTATATATATTTTATATTTTTTATAATTTTTTTTTTACTTAAAAAAATTTAATCAAAATAATTTTAGATATATAATAAAATAAATATATATTTTATATTACTTTAAAAAAAAATTAATAAAAAAAATATTTTTATATATTTATGTAATAACTAATTATCTTTTTTTTTTAATATATCAAAATAAAAATATTTAAAAATTTTAAATAAATGGGTAATAAATTTATTTTTCCATCTCCAGAAGTCAGCTATTCATGTTAATCTATAAATAACATAAAAAAAGAATAGCAAATTCAATTTGTAGACTCAGAACAAGTAGACAGTAATAAAAAAAAAAAAATTATCATAATAATAATAAACAGATAAATAAATAAAACTTAAGATTCCAATTTTAATTTTGCAAAGCTATTAGCCATCAAAAAATTACTTTTTATATTTTCACGGTAACGCTGAAGATATAGGAATAGCCCGTTAATTTTTAAGATAAATTCAAGCCTTTTTAAACGTAAATATAATCGCAATGGAATATAAAGGATACGGAATATATAATGGAGAAATATCAGCCGAACAAATAAAACATGACTCATTAAGAGTATATAATCATATGTGCGAAAAAATTTATATTTAAGAAAAAAATATTTTCCTTTTTGGAAGATCTATTGGGACTGGTCCTGCATGTTTTTTAGGCTCCAAAAGATAACCAGGAGGTATTATTTTAATGAGTGCATATACTTCTATTAAAAATTAGTCGAATAATTGTCTTTGAGATTTATAAGCCTTTTTTTCACCGAAAGATTTGATAATTTGGAATTAATGAATTAAATCTAATCACCAGTATTACTTATTCATGGAAAAAAAGACGCTTTAATTACATGTGATCATTCATAAAATCTTTTTAATAAATTAAAAGAACATAAAAAAGATTGTAAATATGTGGGGATTTAGGATATGACTCATAATTAATTTTTATTAAAAGAAGATATTATAAATTAAATTTTAAACTATTTCAGTGGAGTTATATAAGAAACTGATGTTAATATTAATATCGATTAAGATGATTATTATTATTGAATCTATATTTTGATTTACTTTATTTATTTTATTTTAAATTTCTTTTATTATTATTTTATTAATTTATATGTGTAAAATTTATAAATTTTAATTAATTAAATTTAAAAAATATATAAAATTTTGTGAAGCTTTAGTATTTTTTTATATTTAAATTTATCTAATACAATCCTTTTTTTTTATAAATAAAATTAATTCTTATAATTATTAAAAAATTAATATTTTTATAATATAAATGACTATGATATAACATTTTATTGAACTTATTTTTAAAATAATAATAATTAATATTATTATTTTATTATACTCTATAATATAGATGGTAAATTATAAAAATAAAAAACGGAAATTAATTTATTAAATAATGATTATTTTAATTTTGATTTAAACTAAATATTTCTTTTAAAAGAATATAATATTTTAATTCATAAAAAATTTTTTTGCACTAATAAAGTATATCAATATGCTATAAATTGTTTAAATAGAAGTTTTAAAGATTTAAAAGTAATATAATATAAATCAATTGTAAATAAATATAGATATATTTTAAATTATAAAAATATTTTTTAAATTTAAATTATATAAAACTTATAATTAAATATTAATTAAAAAATTTTGAATAATTTATTAAATTAAAAAAACTTATTTTTTATAATTATAATTCTTAAAAAAATTAAAAACTAAAAATTTTTAATTAAATAATATAAATCTTTAAAAAAAAATATTATAATATAAAAAAATAAAAAAAATAGAATTATATTAATAATTTTTATAAAATAATATAATATAAATTTAATTTAATTTAATTTAATTTAATTTAATAATTAATTTAATTTAATTTAATTTAATTTAATTTAATTTAATTTATTATTTATACTTTTAAGAATATTCTTATTTTTTTTATTAAAAATTTATTTTATATAATATTAATATATTATAAAATATTATTATTTATTATTGAATTTAATAAATAAAATAATATTTTATAATTAAAAAATAAAATATTTTTTTTAATTTAAATATTAAAAATTGATTATTATTAATATTAATTGTTTTATAATATTATTTTAGTTTTATTTAATTCTATTATGTAATAATAATCATTATATAGTATGCTATTAAAAATCTTATTTATAAAATAATTTATAGATAAAATTAAAGATAAATTAATAGTATAACATATTTTTGATAAATATTTAATCAGTATATTAGTTTATATTTTCTTAATTTTTTGAGATTTTTAGTCACTTTTATATAAAATTTATTTAATTTATTTATCAATATATTATTGATTTTATATATAACATAATATATTCAAATTTCTTTAAGTTTTTTTTTTTTATCTCATTATATATTTTTAGATTTCAAAAGTAATTTTTTTATTACTTTTATTTTATATATAATTTTTATTTTTTTGTTTAATTTTTTTAATTTTTATATTTTAATAAACAAAAATATATTAGAAAAAAGGAATAATTAATTTTTTTTATTATGATTTATTTTTTCAAATATTACATTAAATATTAAAATATGAAAAATTAATATAATATTATATACTTATTCTTGTTTAAATTTTTTTTTTATTTATTTTATAAATTAATAATATAAATTATTTTTATTGAAATTCAAAAAAAATTTTAATAATTTTTAGATGAAATCAAATAGATAATAATAATTTTTTTAAAATTTTGAACATTAAGCATAATTAAATGATTCTAATTTAATTTATTCCCAAGTGAAAAAAAATTATTAAAAGTAATTAAATATTGAATAAATATAAAATGGTAAAGTATCAACCTAAGTACTGTAAATTATTTTAAGTATTCATCAAATAATTAATTATTTTTTCAATTACATAAAAATTATAAATTAGCATATAAGATAATATATTAAACGCTTATAAATAATATTAATTAAAATTTACGAACAAAAGACAAAGTAACTGCGTTTGATTAGATAACAATATTAATGGTTGATTATTCCGTTCCACCTGTTAATTTTACAATTTCTATTAATAATTCTTAAAATAAAATAAATTTAAATTAAGAAATATTTACTTAATTTGATTGTCAAGAAGATACAAATGTTGATGACTTAATAATTACAGGGGCTATTTTATATTAGAATTAATAAGTAAGTATAATATCAATAACTTACATCTAATTTAGATTTAAAGTTTGGGAATATTTTTCCGACTTTTAAAATTAAAATTAATTTGAACTAAAATTTTCAGTAAGAAATCCAAATTTTATAACACCAACAGTATTTTCTTATTCTTTAAATGCTAACATACCTCCATAAGATTGTACTTTTGATTAAACTGCAGGATATGAAGTTATAAATATGTAAGATAAATAAATTCTTTAAATAAACGAATGTATTGATATTGATTAACCTTTAACTTATTCTTTCTATTTTTATAAAAACTAAGATGATTATAATAATGAATTATTAAATGAATAATATGTTAATAGGCATTTATTATCTGATTTCACACCAAATACTAAGATTGAAACTGTTTTACCTTTTGGTGCTTCTTTAATTATGGGAGTAATATAAGATTCAAAGGGAGAAATAAGAAATATAACTTAATAAATTACTGTAAACCAATATACTTAAGATAGTTCTTCATATTATACATTTACAAATAATTGATTTACTTTAACTTAGTAAAATTATTTTTTATAATATTATTACTAATTATATTATTAATCATATGTTTGTCCTTTTGATCGGCAACAAATTCTTAATTTGTATAATTATATTAATATTTTAAATGAATTAATTAAATAGTAATTTTTTATATAATATAATATTATATAGGAATTATTATCAATTAATACAAATTCTTGTATTATAAGCTTAATAACTTAAAACATACTTATTTTATAACAAATAAAAATAAACAATAATTATATAATTTTTAATAAATAACAATTTATATTTTTTTATTCAACATTTACAAATTGCCTAGAGAAGAAGATAATGATAATAATTATATGTACTTTTAAAATATTTAAGGCAAATGTATTTCCAATTATTGTATACTTTTATATTATACTAATAGCTTAAATCGAAATTATTAATTTGCATGTTAATGCAAATCCCAAGGAAAATAAATTCTTTTTAAGGGCATAAATAGAATATTTAAAGTGATTCCTATAAAAAATTAATATTTTTATGCTTTTGTATGGACTTTAATTACTACTACTATAATTTATATATTATTTATATATTTATAATAAACTGATAATACTTAAGGTTAATAGTTAGTATAAAACACAATAAAAATAAATTAAATCACAGAAATTATTTTTAAAATGGATATTAATAATTGATGAACGAAATAAATGACTAAATAATATTTTTAAAAACTATTAATATATTTTTAAAATAAAAAACTAAAATCTTATTTAAAATTCCAATTAAAAATAGCTTTTTTATAAATTAATTTTTTTTTTTTTTTTTCGTTATTTATTTAAATTAATTTTTTTTTTTTTAATAATTTTTCAAAAAAACAATTTAACATATTGTATACCAAATTATTATTTAAATAAGTTATATAAACAATAAAATCTAAAATATTTTTTTAATTATTTATACATATATTTTAATTTAATTTTTAAAGATTCTTTAGTTTCTTAGGCTGAGTTTAAAATAAATAAAGTATTTTGTTAGAGTAATTATTAATTTTAAAGTCAATCATAAACATTTTAATGAAATCAAATCGATATATAATCAATTAATTTATAATGTTCTAAATCAAAATAACAATAATCTGAAATATTATAACTGAAAATATAAAAACTAATACCTAAAAATATTTAATCTAAAGCAATAGCAAATAATAATAATACGATAATAGCTCGATGAAAATTAATTAAATTTTATGTCAAAATTTGCGAGGTTATATGCAATCTTCTTAGTTATTTTATTTCAAGCAAATCTTATGTTATTTTTAAGAAAATAATTTACTAATTTTATGTTAAATGAATGAGATTCATTCTTATCATTTATTATTAATTAATAATTTCCTTTAAATCTGAAATAATCTGGGTAAATCTTAAAAAAATGCTTTTGTTAAATGAAAAAATATTAAGTTAGTTTATATTGGTATTGATTGTAAAATTAATAAATAAATGTGTATAAATGTATAAAATGTCTAAAAATATGAAGAAAAACCAAAATTAAGTAAAGTGATTAATAAGATTAAAAAAAAATTGTTAATTAGAATAATAATTGCTATAAAAATTGAATGAAAACTATTTACTAAAAATAGCTCTTTAGTTAGAATAATTTAAAAATATATAAAATATATTCTTTTATTACTGTTAATTCTATTCTATTTAATATTTTATAAACTATCTTAATAATATTTGCTAATACTTTAATATAATA
>NW_004086184.1:0-15557 GCF_000220395.1 Ichthyophthirius multifiliis | reverse complement strand
ATATATATATATATATTAAATATTTATTTTATATCCTCTATTATCTTTTATTTTTTATATTTTATTAATTTTTAATTTTATTTTTTAATATTTAAATAATATATATAATTATTATATTTTTCTTTATTTTTTTTCATAATTAAAATTTATCATTTAATCTTTAATTATTTATTTTTTGTAAATCTTTTTTAATATATTATTTTTTTATTTAAATTATTTGATTAGTTTAATATAATTATTATAGAATTTTTTTATTAACATTACTATACTAAATATCATGTTTTAATATTTTATTATATAGACAATTTTTGTAAATATATTATATTTTATATTTATTTTATAGAATTTTAATGTGGATTGTAATATAACTATATATATATATTTTTAATAATTATATTTTATTTATAAACGAAATGTTTATTAAATAATTATTTAAAATTACCAAAATTAGTATATCAATTAATAATCATTAAATTTTCTCAACCTTTCTAGCCTTTCTTAATATTTAATTAATTAATTTTTGATTTTAATAAATTTATATTATTAATTATTTTAAAAAATAATTTTGTTAAAAATAATTAACGTTAATACTTATATTATGCATAAGTAAATTTCTTTTTTTATAAAATTCTTTTGATTTATATAATATTATTATAATTATAAAAAATATTTATTAATTATATTGTTTATTTGATTAAGTATTTTTTTTTCCATCATTAAATTAAAAATATAAAAATTAAAAATAATAATTAATAAAGTAAAGAAAAAAATATTTTTGAATGATAATAATTATTTATTGTTAAATTATAATAAGTAATATATTTAATAAAATATAGAAATATTAATCTATAAAAAATCAAAGGGAGTATTTGAAAAAAATTATATTAAAAATAAAATATATTAAAATAAAAAAAATAATAAAAATTTAAAGATAATATTATTAATATAAATGTAAATGTTAAAAATAATAATAATACTAATATATATAAGATTAATAAAAATATTAATAATAATAATTAAAACAAAAATATTATAAATAAATATTACAATATATTATTATACATATTTAAAAATTTATATAAATATTTTTTTAATTATATTTAGTATAAATATATTTTTTATATTTTTTTGATAATTTAATATTTTATTTAAATAATAATTTTATTTTGTTATATATTTTATAATTTATTATATATTTCTTCATAATAATTTAGTTAAGGAGAGTTACAAAAGTATTTTTATTAGTAAATATGATTAAAAAATAAAAAGAAGAAACTATTTTAAAATCTTAATTAATGTAAAATAAAAATAAAATCATTAATTATTTTATATTTTAAAATAAGTTAATATTAAAAATAAAAAAATAAATTATTTATTTATTTTTTTTGTTAAAAAAAAAATATAATATATTATTATTAAACAAAATTTTTAAATATAATTTTTAAATTTATTATTTTTTTAATTAAATTTTTTATTTTTAAATATATATTATTATAAATTATTTTTTTACATTTTGTTTTTAAAAAATTAATAAAAACCATGATTTATTTAACAAAATAAATAATAAAATATTAATTATTTATTTTTAAAACTTGAAAACATAATAAAATTATAAAATAAACATAAATCTAGTTTAAAATTAACTAAAAAAATATACATATATAGATTAATAACATAATAAATATTAAATTATAAAAAAACAACAGAAAAGAAATATTTAATTTATAAATAAAAAAGTAAAAATATTATTAACATAAAAAAATGATTAAATAGTTTTTTAAATGCGAATATTTATTATATATAATATTTATATTAAAACTAAGAACATAAAATTATTAATATTGCATAAATAAAAGTATAAAAGAAAACTTTTGTATATGTGAATCAAATGATCTTCATTATTCTATATATTAAAAATAATGTGTATGTTAAAATGAAGGAGATTTCTATGACACAGAAAAAAAAAAATGTAAAGATTGCTAAAGTTAATTTAAAAATTGTAATAAATGTAATAAAGATTATTGTTTATAATGCTAAAATGAAGAATAAATATTAAAAAGTACTTATATATAAAAAATAATATTAAATTTATAAAAAATTATTAGAAATATAAATAAAAAAAATAAAATATATTAATATATATATAAATATATATAAATTAAATATATATATATATATATATATATATATATAAATATATATATAATAAAGCAAATGGATGTTATTGTTCAAAAGGTTTTTTATTTTAAAATTAATGTATATTATGTTCTACAAAATTCACATAATGTCTTTTATGTACAGAGACTGAATGTAATTTATGTACATATGGTTTTTTTTTATATTAAAATAATTGTATAATTTGTTCTTAAAAATATTAAAATTGTATTTACTGTAGCTAAAAATAATGTATATATTGTGATAAAGGATATATATTTAATGATTAATAATAATGTGTTTGCGATATATCTAATAAGACATAAATATTAATAAATACAGAAAAATGTTCTTTATGTTCATCTATAATAAATAATTGTATTATATATAAGTATATATATATATATACAATTTTACTTTTACATTTATTTATATATAATTATTTATATGTTTATATTTTAATTATATTATTTTTTTATATTTATAATTATTATTTTAACTTAATATTTTTTTTTTTTATATTATAAAATACAAAATTTTACTATCAATATATATAAATATTTTTAATATATTTAACTTATTATAATAGGTTATACATGTTAATTAAATATTACCACAAACTCTGTTTAATGCTTAACTTGTACAGATCCTTTTGTTCTTAATCTAAACAATTAATGTTCTTCTTGTTTGTCTAATCAATATCTATCTGTGTCTGATACCTGTGTAGATTGTGATATAAATTGCGAAAGATGTAATTCATCAGAATGTTTTTCATGTATAAATAATTTTACAAAAGTAGGACTTTAATGCTAATGTAATTTACAAATTGTTGATCTTGTCGATAAATAATGTAAAAACTGTGTTGATAAATTTTCCTCTTTGTGTTCTAGTTGTAACTAAACTCAATGCTTGACCTGTTCTTTGCCTAATTATACTCCAAACATTTATGGATGTTAGTGTATTAACGGGGTTGTTAATATTTTAGATTTATCATGTACAATGTGTCCTTTGAACTGTTCAGTTTGTTCACTAACTTTAGTCTGTATTTCATGTATTTTGCCTTTTAAATTAATACATAATACTACAACTAATATATCATCTTGTTCTTCCTGTGACGCTAAATAATTCTATAATTCAACTCTTAAATAATGTTAAAATTGTCCTGATTTTAATTGCTAGAATTGCGAAGATAACACCGGTTTATGTATTGGTCCTTGTGATAATTCATTCACTTTAAATGTTACTACAGGAACTTGTACTTGCGAGACTCCTGTAAATTTAATAAAGTTGGGAATCTGCATTCCTTGTGCTTTAATGGTTCCTAATTGTCTAGAATGTACTCAAGTGGATGTATGTACTAAATGTTCAGAGGGTTTAAGGGTACTTTCAAATACTAATACTTGCGGTAATTGCGTTTTGGGAAATTATTATGATGTAGTAAAAAAATTATGCCTTCCATGTAGAGGATGTACTGAATGTGCAGATACTACTGGTATTTGCGTGAAAAATACATGCATAGATGGGTATATTGCACCGGATTGTATTTGTAGTATTTCGAAAGTTGTAAATCCATTGAATTAAAGGTGTATTGACTGCAGTGATTTTTTCTAAAATTGCTAGGAATGTAATATGTTGAAGTGTTTTAGATGTAATATCTAATATAGAATAGATGAAAATGATAATTGCTTTTAAAATTGCAAATAGGGATATTATTATACATTTGCGTCTAAAAAATGCAATTAATGTTCAAGTAATTGTCTTATTTGTTAAGAGGAAACTGGATTTTGTGAAAGTTGTGCTAATAATTATAATTTAATTAATTTTGAATGTACATGTAAACATTAATATTTAGAAATATTAGGAAAATGCTAACCTTGTAATAAAAAATACCTTAATTGTGCAATTTGTAATAATGAATCTTGTGAATATTGCGATGAATAACACTCTATGGACAATGGGATATGCCGAGAATGCTTCGCTAATGAAATTTTATTATATAATGTATGCAGGGAATGCTCTTTGTTTATAAATAGATGCTTTTCATGCAAAAGTTCAGACTAATGTTTAACTTGTTAAGATACATTTTAACTCAATTAGAATTTTTCCTTAAACTTTAACCCAAAAAACGACTCCTGTATATGCCTTGAAGGTAATTTTATTTAACCTGCTAAAGATGGAATGCCTGAAATGTGTATTTCTTGTAGAACTTTTGAGAATAATTGTAAAAAATGCACTGCAAGATTTCAGTGTATTGAGTGTGAGGAATCATTGTTTTATGATTAGGAAATTAATAAATGTAGGAGTTGTTATGAAGACGAGTATTATTTAGTTGATTTAGCCTAAAGTATATAAAAATGCATCAAATGTAATACTATTCATGAAAAATGTGCCTTATGTGGAGCCGTTGAGGGCTGTAAAAAATGTTTAGATAATTATGCGAATGTTAATATGTCATGTAGTTGTACCAAAGATAGAATTTTGGTATAGAAAGGGCATGACGTGGCTGAATCATAGTGTATTTTATGTATTAAATTAATCGATTAATTCTGCATAGAATGTGAGGTGCCTACTGTATGTAAGAAATGTGATAAATTTTATATATAAAACGCATTTTATAACAAATGTATACCGGATATATCATTAACTTCTAGTGTATTAGAAGGTTTTGCCTTGGAAACTATTTTTTCTATACACGTGGAAGTTCCAAGAGACCACCCGTAAAAATACGGAGTGAATTTGTGTGTTTTTGGATTCGAGAGTAAGGAATAATATGATCTGGAGGTAAAATAAATAAAGGAAAATTTAAAAATAAATAATTTGCATGAAATTCATTTTCTATTGAAAAATTAAGTGGAAATTTTTTGTGATAGAGAAAAGGATTTTTTAAACGAAAAAATTTATAAACTAAATAGTGAAACTGGATATTTATAAAAATATGAGGATTTTCTATTACATGCAGGAAATTAGTTTATACTTTACATATTGAGTTATAGTTAAAGTTTCTTCCCAATATTTTCCGGGACGATGTAGTTTAAGGCAAAATAGAGATAATTTAATTTAAAATAAATTTTATATTAAAGCGGGCGTATTTTTACTAGATTATAACCATATTCTTTATTCTAGATTATGATCTAAATCGATGACTTAAATAAAAAAACGTGCACAGATAAAAATAACTAGAAATCAGAAAGCGCTTGTAATGGAAATGGAAAGTGTAATTTTTCAGAATAAAGGTGTGAATGTGAAAAGGGTTTTAAACTATGGGATTGCTCAGATTTAGGATCGGAGACTTACGATATGGTGATAAAAGGTATTTATAGGGCTTATTTAGAAGATTAGAGTATTTAAAATACTTTTGGGTATAAAAAAGCCTAGGAAATTATGCCTTAGTTAATTAGCGAAAACGCAGAGTTATCTTAGAATAATATAAAGAGTAATATTAATAGGATTTATGAAATTTTGAAGTTTACGCCAATTTCTGGTGAAGGTTTTTATTAAATTCAGATTCTTTTTGAAAACTCGCTATTTTCAATTAGTAATATTATTAAGTATCCGCCGAATTTCACTAATAAATAAGAAATTATCAATTGTATTTAGGAATTATAAAATATAGCCATAATTATGCTTTAGTATTAGGAATAGCCGTGTTTTATTAACTCGAATATGCAAATTATTGCTTAAGAAGGGGATTAATTACCTAATTTAAGCTTTGTAGAAGAGAAGAATTTTATTGAAAAAGAATAGGGAGGTGATTATTAGAATATTTTTTTTACAAAAAAAAGTTAAAATAAGAAATATAGAGTTATTTAAATGGCTTGTAAGTATAATCCTCATGTTTTCACAACCAATATTTTCGAAGATTAGAATCTATTTTTTCCTTTTGTCGAATATAGGGTTTTCGAAATTTAAAAAAATAATAGGAATTTATAGTAATTGAATAATGTTTCCTACTTACCTTTAGTTTAGGAAATTACATTTGTTTTCGATATATAAAATGCTTCTAATTTATCAAATTTAGTCTGTTTAGAATTATAGGATGCGGATTCATAATAGTTTAAATTATGTAAGAATACTGATGTTTTAGAAAATTATGTTAAGTGTACATGTAATAATTCTGCTGTAGTCTATTAGGACTTTATATAATTGTATTTAAAAAAACATAAGGAAATAAAAAAATAAAATTTTATAAAAAATTAAGGGTATTTAATCGCTACAGTGACTCTTTCAATAATATTTATAGTTTTTTTGGCCTTTTATGTTAAGTAAAATAGAAAAAAAGCAAATAAATTGGAAAAATAGAATACTATAGTAAATAATTAAGAAAAATCGATAAATATAAAGGTTAGAAGTATAAGTTACTTTGCATAAAAATAATAAGTGATTTCTAAAAATTAATTAAATTCTTTATAAACAGTAGAAGAATATAATACATAAGAAAAAGATACTCCGGAATTACTACAGCAAGCTTTAAAATAATAGAAAACAATTGAAGCAATAAATATTGATAAGAAAAAGAATTGTAATTATAATAATATTAATAATAAAAAATATAAGAAATAGAATAATAAAAATATTTTTAATAAATAAAAATATATTAAAAATTTATAAGAGTTGCAAAAAATTAAAACATAAATATATGAAGATGATGTTTAAATAAAAAGACATATATCGCAATAATAATAAAGTGAATAAGAAAACTGATTAATAAAAAAATTAATATATAAAAAATATTTATAAATACTAGTTATAAAATTATTAATAAAATATATAATTTAAAATTAATTTATTTTTATTTTATTATATTTTAATTTTGTTTATAAAATATATAGATATTCTTATTATAATTGAAATTATATTTATTTTTAATAAATATATTTAAAAAAAAAAAAAACTCTCAATATAATTAATAAGTTGATATATAGATTTAATAAAAATTGTTTGAAATAGAAATTAAAAGGAAAAAAAATAAAAAATATATTGAATATATATAAATATATACATATATATATTAATTTAATATAAAATATGAATAAACAAACTATTTAGCCGAAAATACCAATTATTTACACAAAAATACGACTAATTTTTATATTTGTTATATCTTAAAAAAAGAGAGCAAAATGGATTTATTTCTAATTTCTTTATTTTATATTCAATTATTTTGCAAAAGATAAAATCTCATTTTACAAATAAAGCATTTCTTTCATCACTTGAGCAATTATTTCACCCTTAAGAACATTCGGCACATTCAGTAAATTTATATTTATATAAAAAAAATTATGAATTACATTCAGAACATTAACTTCTTGTCGGTCCAAAACATTCTTTACAACTTTAATCACAATCTAAAAAATATATATGTTTTTGATTTATTTTATTAAAAAAAGAAAATACTTAAACATTAATTTTTAATTTAATCTGGATAAGTCCCATTTCTGCACATATCCCTAACATTAAACTTATTATCCTTTAAAAAAAAAACATGAAATACACCCTGTACACTAATCATTCTTTGCTCCTTTACAACTAGAGCAATTTTACTCTTATGAATTTTCAAAAACCCCCCTCCCCCTAGACATTTTTCTAAACATAAATTATTATAAAAAAATAGCCCATTTTATATTTAGAGCATTAATTTGAATAATTTTTATATAAACACACTTTTTTGCACACAAAGAAAATCATTAAAAAAGCCTTAAGGGCACTCAATTATAAACTAAAAATTCAATGCAAAAAGACCATTTTTATATCAAACACATTAATTGCTTTTTTAAAAGCACTCCCACAAAAAACCTCTGATGAAACATATTTGAAAAAATGCAAGTATTTTTATATAAAATTAATTAATTTTCCCCCCTATTAAATACATTTATTTTTCGAAAATTCGCAGCTTTCGCAAGGTAATTCGCATTATTTGCATTTTTAAGTCAATTCATTAGCAAAAAAATTTAAAGGACATTTTTCTGAACATACTTGATTGGTACATAAAGTTATACATTCTAAACACCCGTTTGCGAATTTAGAACGCACAAATTTATTCTCTAAAAATTCCATATAATACCCACTAATTCATCTGCTTAAACATTATCTATAAAATATATCCTTATCACCTATTTGAAAATAGTACTAAACCTACTAATATTTAGTGCATTAATAGCATTTATTTACACTAGAATTCTCACATTTGGAACAAACACCATGAAATTTTGCATATTCTTAATTTTCTGTATAATATAATAGCCTATAAAATGCCCCTCTTCCCAAGGATCTATTTAGAAATTAATTTCAGACATAACATCGTCAAGACAAGCTATATTTTCAGCATAAAAAACCTTGAGTTTAACTTAAATTTCGAATCTTTACTACTCCCACATTAATCATTTCTTGGCCCATCACAAGAATTACAATTTGGATGACAAGGTAAAAATTTAATTTACTCAAGAATAAAATAAAAACCTTCTTAGCAGTAAAATACACAACTTTTTTGACTAACCTAATTAACTTCAAAATAGTAACTTTAACACTTTAAACAATCGAAAGAAATAATCACTATATACCCTTAGCAATATTAATAAAATAATTCACATTTTTAAGTATTTTTATAAGCAAAATGATATCAGGATATGTATATATACACTAAAAATTGATCAAAAAAACTACTATCAAAACATGGACAACATATGTTTCCTTAATATTGGGTATTTTCTAATAAAAAAATAAATGTTATGCATTCCTAAGAACATTTAAAAATTATTAAAAATGTATCTTTAAAGAATTCGAATTTCATATATACATTTTAAAATAAATAAAATATTTCAGATTCAAAAAGTAAACTAATATTAATTATATCTTGATATTATATAAAATTTTATTTATAAATTTATGTAAATATATATTAAAGGATATAAGCAATAGTTAATAGCATACTAATAAATATAAAGAGATATATAAACAAATGATAAATTGTAGTTTATAAAAGATTATCTAATTAAAAAATACTTATTATGCTTTTATCTAATAAACTAAATGAAAAAAAATAAAATAAAAATATATATATTTAAATATCTTTTTAAAATGGATAATTTATAAAAAAATATTAATTTTAAAAAACGAGCTAAATTAAATATAATATATATATATATATATTTATTTATTTACTATTTTACAATTTTTTAATTGTGCTTTTAATTTTAATATTTATCTATCTAATTTTTTTTATCTTTAATAATTTAATTTTTTTTTTATTTATTTACTTGTTTTTAATGTTTATTTAAATTTTTTTATTTATATTTTTTGCTTAAGCTAATATTTTTTATTTTTTTATTTAATTTCATTAATTATTTATATACTGATAAGATTTTTTTTAATTCAGACTAATTTTTTTTATTATTTTTTATCTTTATTTTTTTTTTTATTTTTACTTTTTTTTCCAATCCATTTGTCAATGCAACAAATCTTATTTCTTTTAATTTTATTTTTAATTAGATTAAATTAAAAAAAAAAAAATTATAAAAAAATAGTTAAATTAATATATATATTATTGTTTTACTTTTTGCGAAAATATTTAGAGTATATTTAATAAAAAAAATAATTAATATATATGTAGTTTATATATATATTTTTATATAACCAAAAAAAAAAAAAATATTAATAAAATATTAATTTTATAATTTAAGAATATAATTAATAATTAAGACAAGAATAATTATTTTTGGTTTAAATTAATAATTTATATATATATATTATGAATCCTTTCTCATTTTTTTCAAAAACATATAAAAGAAATAACACTGATATTAATTTTTAATACGAAATAAATTTAATTGGCGAATAATTTAACATTTATTTTTACCATTATTAGATTATGACTCGGATTTTTCAAAAGCAATCTGTAATATAAACATGAAAATTAATAAAACAAATAAATTCAATGTTTATTAAGTAAATACAATAATATGTTAATTACATTTTAATAAAAATATATTAAAGAAATTTATACAGAAAATTGAGAAAATGAAAACTATATATATATTAATATAATGAACATAATTATAGAATTAAAATAGTAACTTTTAATGAATACTCAAAAATACTTTAAATAAAAAATTATTAAAACAAAATAATCATACTGTATTTAAATTAAAAATTTAGGTAATAGATATGTTAAAAAGAAAAATAATAAATTAGATTTGATTAAAAATAAAATTAAAAAATATAAATTAAAAATAATAAATAAAAATATAAAAATGTATTTAAATATATTTTTATATATATATTTATATATTATTCTTTATTCTTATAAATTAAAAATTAAATATTTAACTATTTAATATATATATATATATTTATTTTTAAGATACCATTTTAAATTTTTAAAAATTCTTTTATATTAAATAAAAATAATATCTTTAAATAAAAATAATTAATTATTTTATATAATAATTTTATTAGAAATCAAACAAAATATCATAATTAAATAAAGAAATTAAAAATTAAATATTTAAAATGAATGAAGATAAAATGTTGATATAATAAAAAAAAGTGAGAAAAATAAATATAAATTAAAATAATATATAAAAAAAAGAAAAATTAAGTAATTAAATAAAATATTATTTAATAAAAAAAAATATGTTATAAAAAATAAAATCTTTATATAAAATAAGTAAATATATAATTAAAATAAAAGTAATAATATAAAAATTATTATAATATTAATAATAATAATAAATATGATAATTTATATAAAAATAATTGTATTTTTAAAATATTACAATTAAATAAATTTTTAAGTGATGTAAATAAAAATACATATATATAAAATTTTATTTTTATTTAGAATTTATTTATTTAAATAATATATATCTATTGATAAAAAAAGTATTAAATAAAAATTAATATAAATTTATAATTAATATATATTAAATATTAGATATCAAAAATATAATATAAAATAAATAAAAAAATTCAAAATATATTATTAAATAATTATATATAAATGCAATATTAATAAAATATCTTTATCTATTATAAATAAAAAATATATATATGATTCTAAAAATATCTTTAAAAATATATCATTATATAATTAAATATAAAAAAAAAATATGAAATAATTATATATATATATATATATTAATATACTAAAAAAAAAAAAATATATATATATATATATATATATATATATATATATATATATATATATTTATTTATTTAACATATTTTATATATTATATTATCTTCTTTATGTTTTTATATTTTTATAATTGTTTTATTTTATTTTTATAAATTATAAAATATATTAAATTATTAACATTGTTTATAAGAATATTTTTTTTATATATATATTTCAGAATTAAACCTTTCATTATATATTTTTTGTAAATTGTTATTAATGTATTAATAAATTATTTATGTAAAATTATTTTATTATATTATTATATATATTTTTATAAATTTTAAATTAAATTAATTTATTTTTTTAACTATTTTTTAATATTAAAATACACCAAATATAATTTATATTTATTTTAATTTTTTGACAATTTTTGTTAATATAAAAAACTATATATATTTTATATTAATATAGTGTTTATATGAAATTAACTATTTTAATATTATTTTAATTATTTATTTTATATTTTTAAAATGATGGGTTTATTAAATAATTATTTAAACTTTGTCAAAATTAGTATTTGCAATTAATATACATTTAATTTTCTCAAGCCTTATAACTTTTCATAATATTGATTTAATTAATTTTATTTTTGATTATAATCAATTTATATTGATTAATTATTTTAAAAAATAATTTTGTTAAAAATATTTAAAGTTAATACTTATATTATGTATTAAGTAAAAGTCTTTTTTTATTTAATTCTTTTGATTTATATAAACTTATTATATTTATTTTTTCTATCATGATAACTATAAAAGCCAAAATATATTATAAATTATTATTTTTTATTTAAATAGTTTATTAATTAGAATATATATTTAATTTTTTAATTAGTAAAAACAATTTTGTTTATTAAGTATATATTAAATTAATAACAAAGAATATATATATATATATATATATATATATATAAATTTAATAATATTTAATTACGTAATGAAAATATTAAAAATAATTGTTTAATATTTATATATATGCAAATTCTAAATAAATCTATTATTATCTTATTATCTTATAATAAAATCTTGATATTTAATAATCACTCAATAATATTAAAGTTTAAAAAATAATATTATAAAATATAGAAATATTAAATATTTAAGAAAAAAAAGCTTTACATATATAAAATAAACATTTATATAAATAATATATATAAAAAAAAAAAATCAGAAAACTGAAAAACTCTAACTTTGAATTAAGAAATATTAATTAAAAAATTCATAATACTAATTCTCTAGGTTAATATAATATTTTTTTAATTATTATTTATTAAAATTAAAAATAATGTATTAAATATATTTTATATCATAATATTTAAGTATAAATTAAAAAATTATATTAGAAAGTAATTTTTGAGAATATGAAAACATTATGGTAAAGAATAAAAATCAAAATATAATAGATAGTGATTTTTTTTAATTCAATAGAAATTAAAAAAGAATGTTTTTATAAAATTAAATTTTAATTAATATTATGATGATATAAAAATACAATTAAAAAATAAATTTTTAATTCTATTAAAATTAAAAATAATAATTAATAAAGTAAAGAAAAAAAACATTTGTGAATAAAAATAATTATTTTATGTTAAATTATAATAAATAATGTATTTATTGAAATATGGAAATATTAATCTATAAAAAATCATGGGGAGTATTTTAAGAAAATTATATGAAAAGAAAAAATTATTAAAATAAAAATAATGAATGAATTTAAAGATATTATTATTAATAAAAATATAAATGTTAATAAAAATAATAATAATAAAAAATATAATATTATATAAAAATAATATTTAAATAATAATATTAAAAAATTATATATAAATATTAAAGATATTACTATATATATTTGAAAATTTATAAAAATTTATTTTTAATTATTTTTAAGTATAAATATGTTTTTTATATTATTTTAATGATTAAAAATTTATATAAATTAATTTCTAATTATATTAAGTATAAATGTGTTTTTTATATTATTTTGATGATTAAATAATTAATTAAATCATAATTTTATTCTGTTATAATTTTAATTTATTATATATTTTCTCCATAATAATATGTTAAGGAGTTAGAAAAGTATTTTTATTAATAAATATGATTAAAAATAAAAAGATAAAACTATTTTAAAATCTTAATTAATGTAAAATAAAAGTAAAACAATTAACTATTTTATCTTTTAAAATAAGATCAAATTAAAAATAAAGATTTTTTTTGTTCATATATATATTTATATAAATATTTTGTTTAAAAAAAAATATAATAATAAATATGTTTGTTAAAGAGAAAAAAAAATTAAATTTAATTTTTAAATTAATTATTTTATTAATTTTAATTGTTTTATTATTTTATAATTTTTTCCAATATTATATTATAAATTATATATTTTCGTTTTATTTTTTAGAAATTAATAATAACCATGATATATTAAAGAATTATAAAATATTTAATATTTATTATTTAAAGTTGTAAACATAAAAAATATATAAAATATACATAAATTTAATTTGAAATTAACAAACTAATATATTAATAACTTAATAACGTAATTTATATAAAAGTTAAAAAAAAAACAGCAATTAAATATATATATATATTATAAACAATAAAAAGTAATAAATATTATTAACATAACAAAAATGATTATACAGTTATTTAAATGCACATATTTATTACATCTATTATTCATTTAAAAAATTAATACATAAAAATATTAGTATTGCGAATTGTAAAGTGTATAAGAAAATTTTTGTATATGTGAATCAGATGATCTTAATTATTCAAAAGAATTAGAAAAATGTATATGTTAAAATGAAAAATAATTATATGAAATATAAACAAAAAAATGCACATATTGCTATAATTTATTTGAAAATTGTGAAGAATGTAATTTAAATGAGTGTAAATAATGCATAAATAATACATTTAAATTATATAGTAATAAATATATAAGATATATATATAATATATATATATATATATATATATATATATTTAAAAATTTAAATATATTTTTATTTATTATTTTAGAATAACAATGTATGTGTGAAAATGGTTATATTCTTAATTAATAATGTATAAAATGTAATACAAAATTCTAATAATGCAAACTTTGCACTTTAAATAAATGTATTACTTGCAATTTAAGTTTTATTTTATAAGATGAACATTGTATTAAATGTTCTCAAAAATTCTAAAATTGTTTAATATGTAATATAGAATAATGTTTAATATGCCAAAATGGATATAACATTAATAATTAATTTTTATGTATTTGTAATACATAAGATAAGACTAGTCTTTATACAGAAGAACAAAAATGTTCTATATGTTCAACTTTAATAAATAAATGTATATTATTAATATATATATATAAATATATATTTACAATATTTAAACAATAATTTTTTTATATATATATTTTTATTTTTTTATGTATATTATTTATAAATATATATTTTTTATTATTATAATATTATTTATATTTCATATATATATGTTTTAATTTCTTTATATTTTATTTCTTAAATAAATACATCAATTTATTATTAATTATATTACAATATTTTTATATATTTTACTTATTTTAATAGGTTATACATGTTAATTAAATATTACCACAAATACTGTTTAATGCTTAACTTGTATAGATCCTTTTGTTCTTAATCTAAACAATTAATGTTCTTCTTGTTTGTCTAATCAATATCTATCTGTGTCGGATACCTGTGTAGATTGTGATATAAATTGCGAAAGATGTAATTCATCTGAATGTTTTTCTTGTATAAATAATTTTACAAAAGTAGGATTTTAATGCCAATGTAATTTACAAATTGTTGACCTTGTCGATAAATAATGTAAAAACTGTGTTGATAAATTTTCCTCTTTGTGTTCTAGTTGTAACTAAACTCAATGCTTGACCTGTTCTTTGCCTAATTACACTCCAAACATTTATGGATGTTAGTGTATTAACGGGGTCATTAATACTTTAGATTAATCATGTAAAATATGTCCTTTGAATTGTTCAGTTTGTTCACTAACTTTAGTCTGTATTTCATGTATTTTCCCTTTTAAATTAATACATAATACTACAACTAATATATTATCTTGCTCTTCCTGTGACGCTAAATAATTCTATAATTCAACTCTTAAATAATGTTAAAATTGTCCTGATTTTAATTGCTAGAATTTTGAAGATAACACCTGTTTATGTACTGGTCCTTGTGATA
>NW_004086185.1:19659-48401 GCF_000220395.1 Ichthyophthirius multifiliis | reverse complement strand
ATTTTTTTTTTTACTATAAATATAAAAATTAGAATTAGAGAGAAAAAATTAGAATATATGTAGAATATATATATATATATATATATATATAAATATATACATATATATATATGTACATATGCATATATTTTATATGTATCCATATCTATTTTTAATTATTAGTAATCTTATTAGAAGATAAATATGTTGTATATGTTTATTATATATTTATATAGTATTTTAATATATAAAAGATTTTAAAAATTATATGTAAAAATACTTTTTCATAAAATGTGTTTATTAATAAAAGCATAAAATATAAAAATATATAGATATAAATATGTTTATAGATATTTATTTTATTCATAATATTTAATATAAAAAAATTTATTTTATTTTAATAAATATATTCATATAATTTTTAAAATATTTTTATATATGATATATTTTAATAAATAAATATATATATATATAATATATATATATATATATATAATATTTATTAGTTTTTTCTTTCAATTTATTTATTTTATATTTCTTATTGATTTTTAAAAAATTTAATCTTTTTTTGTATTTTTTTTAAAGTTATACAATAAAAAAATACATTAATTTTTGAATTTTTAATTATATATAAATTTTGAAGATGATCCAATTTTTTTATCAACAATAATATATAGTTATTTATATTAATAAATATTTACATTATTTTTTTATAATTATTTAATTACAATAGTTATTAATATTTTTTTATATATTTATTTTTAATTTCAATATATATTTTGTATATAAATTAAAATATTAATTTTTATATTTTTTTATATTTTATCTATAAACTATTTTATTTATTTATTTTTCACATAAAAAAAATGGGAGGAATTAAAAATAATGGAAATTAACTTTATAATTTAAATAGGACACATTCCAATAGAATGCATTTACTAAGGACATAATTAACTTAATTAGTAATGCATGAAAGAATAAACACTACAAAAACAAAATGTTAACACTTGAGACCATATGCTGAAAGATTATTATTAAATGCAGTAAAATATGTTAAAAATAATAATATATCTGCAATAAGACATGTATAAAGTATGTTACATACTAAAAAAGCTTTAAAAAAATTAGTATTGGAAATAGCACCAAAAATGGGAGATAAAAATAGACATTTTATAAACGTAAGATTTATGGAAAAAAGAAGACGTGGTGATTGTGCAAAAATGGGTTATGTTGAAATAAAAGGAAATGAATTAGAGAAATATGAGCTTAATTAACAAGCTGAAGAAAAGATTAAAGGTTTGGTTCCAAATTTAAAAGTATGGCAAGAACTTTAACTAAAAGAAGAGAGAGATTTTTTTGCTTAGAAATTGGAAGAAAGTGAAAAATAATATAATTTGTAAATTTTAGAAAATACAGAATTATTATAGACTGCAAAAATAGATTAAACTGAATTTAAAAAAAGAGAAAGAGCTGCTCTAGCTGCTAAGCATTTCTTTTAAAAAAAAATGTAAGAATCTGAACATGATTTATTCATTTTAAATAAAAATAAATATGATATGAGAAGGTTTATTCCTTATTGAAATTCTTAATTTTTATTTTATTTGTATTTTTTTTATTTTTTTGTTGTTTTTTTTTTTTCTATATATATATATATATATATATATATATATATATATATATATATATATATTTAAGAAAAGAAGAAATAATGAAATTTATACATTATATCTAAAAATATCGAATTTATATAAATATTATTTTATATTTTTCTTATAAATAACATTTTTGTAATTTTTTTTCTTATCATAATATTATTTAAATGCATATTTTTTATATTATGATTGCCTAAATAATTATTATATAAGTAATTTTAACAATTTTAGTTTATTTCAATTATTATATTTATTTAAATATTTAAAACTTTTTATATATTAAATAAAGTTCGATTTTTTTCAAATAAAAATTGAAATTGAAAACTTTAAGAGAATTAAAAAAAAAGCTAGGATTATAGAAAACATAAAAATTTATAATTTTACTTATATTTGATACAAAGATATATATAGTAATGAAAAATACAAATAATTATTTTTTATTAATAAATAAAAAATATATTAGTACATATATATATAAAAAAAAGTACACTTTTATAATTAAAATATTATTAATTTTTTTAAAAGCCGAACCTATAAAAAAAATACACATAATATATTTAAACATAAAATTACATATTTTCATTATTTTCCGAAAAAAAAATCTGATTTTTCCTTTTCCCATTCTTTAAAAGAAAAAAAATTAAAAAAATTAAAAAATAGAGATTATTGTATTTATTTATTATCTTTAATAATTAAAAAAATTACTTATTAAATATTTATGTATAATTTTAACATAATATAGTAAAACAAGCAAAAATATAGCCTCCACAACTGCTTAAAACATATATAAATCTTTAACATAAATACTTTTACAATAGCAATTTTAAGCAATTTCTTCAGTTATATAATGTTTCATTGTATCATACATAATTATGTAAATAATGATTCTGGATAAAAATCCAATTATAAGTAAAATAAAATAAAATTAAACTCTTTTTGGCGATCTTGAACGTATAAAAAAGAAGCCTAGTATACTTATTAAAACCCAAAATGCATTAGCGCACACATAATAAATCATAACCAATGAATAATCCTTACAAATTCCTTAATAATAAAATACATAATAAAAATTTTTTATGCTTTCATAAGTTAGAACAAACTATTTTATTATCATTGTTATATATTTTAGATTAAAATTAATTTTGATAATCACAATTTTTTATTTTTTTTTACTGTTATAAATGCATTAGATCCTTAAGTAAAACTTACTTTTGTTTCTACGTCTTCATCAAAAGAAGGATCAGTTTAGGGAATTAGAGTTTATTCTCTTCTTCCTTTTATAATAAACGGGCGCCCAACATGACTTATTTTAGAATCTGATATTATTTAAGATTAATACATATAAAAATAATTAATAAAAATAAACTATAAATAAATTAATAAAGAAAAAAATAATATATACTATATAATATATATTAAAAAAAAATATTTACAAATAAACACATAAAAATAAAATATACATAAAAAATATTAATAAATAAATTTATACTAAATAATAGCAAAAAAAAAATTCAAATAACATATACTTAAACATCATCAATACCCCAAGAAACATCACAAGAATTTCTATTTTTTAAATAAGCACCAATTTCCAAAATAAACTAATCATCAGTATTTATAAATTCAAATTAAACATTATGAGATATTCTATCAGGTATTTCTTTTCCACAAGCATTAACTCCTGATAACTTACATTAAAAAGACAACAATTTACCACACCAAGCATAACTTTCATGCCATATAGTCTTTCCATTAATTTTTGCAAAAGCAATCTCTCCTTACCAATCGTCAATGAAATGGAAATTAAATTTTATCATGATTTTTTCGTGTTTTGTTAAATTTTCATATTTTTTGGATACTGTTGTTGCCCCGAAATTACAATGTCCTCCCAAAAATAAATTCTCGCTATTTTCACAAGAAGATACTGTTTTTTAAGACCAACCTTTTATTTCTTATTGGAAATCTTCGAAGTTGATTAAACTCCATTATTATTAATCCTTATAATATAGTTAATTTATTGATAAATCTCCTTATATTATTAACTCTTAATTACTTGTTAGTGTATTTGTTTCGTCTTTATGTTAATATATTAGTTTTTCGTTTTTTAATATATTTAAAGTATTATCTGAATATGATTCGAATCTTATCGATTAATCTTGTTGGTTTCTCAATTCGACTATTATTGGAATTGTTTTTTCGTTCTCATTTGTTATTTTTATTTCTGTCTATTTGGTTAAATTTAATGCTTACAATATAAATATTATTATGAATATTATTTATGTTTTTTTCGATTTCATATTTTTACGTTTTCAATAATTTTTTTATTTTGTATTTTTTTAAAAAATAAATATAATATAATTAAATGAAATTATATAAATATAAAAAAATGTTTTTTATCCAATATTCTTCAATAAAAATTTATATATCTATAATATAATTTTCCGATGACATAAAATAATTGTTTTTGATGTAATATATATATACATATATAATTTAATTTTAAAATCTAAGATAAAGACTTAAAAATTAAATATATGTATATATTCATTCAATAAAATTAAGGCTACCTTTAATTCAAACTGCCCAAGATCCATTTTTGAGATCATCACTAATACTTTCCGCTCTATGTAAAGAAGCTCTATGATCTTCAAGGATTCTTAAAGCTTCTCTAATTCCTTAAATAGCTTAATCACTATATATAATTTTTTTTTTTTAATTAAATGAATAAAATAATTAATTACGCTTCATCTAATCTCATTTAATAAATAGGAGTTTCTCTGGCTAAGGCATCTTCTAATCCTTATTTATGGGCTTAAACTTATTTGATAAGATTTGTTAAGTTTTCAGCTTCAGTTTACTTGAGTCCTAATCTAGATTATTTATCTTTTAAGGATGATTGAGCTACAGCTTTTTCTTCAAGTTTGGCATTTCTGACTGAAATTAATTCTTATATTAATAACTCGTAGTGTTCTTTGGATTATTTTTCTCTTAAAGAATCTTCATTGTTTCCGTTTCTGACAGCATCTTATATTTAGGTAAGTTTATCAATAACGACTCTTAATTTAGCTTCGTCGAATTTAGTTGATAAAGTAACTAAAGCTTTAATAGGATTGTTTAAGGGAATTCTTTTCATCGCTCTGTTAACTTAATCGCTGTTTTATTATAAAAATACGTTTCCTCTTTCTAATAATCTGTTTAAGTCATCAATAATTAAACCTAAGGCTTCTAATGCATTTTAGTCTCTTACGTTTCTTTTGTTCCAAGTATTAATGTCATTGGCTCTTGCTTATTCAATTAATTTTTCTCTTTCATTCAATTCGTTAATTTCCTTGGTTAATCTTTCAATTTGGCTTTCTAAGCTTTTAATTTCGGATTCTAATTATTGGATTTCTCCTTTAACTACAGATAATTATGCGTCTAATTCATTTAATTATAATAAGTCTTATCCGATTTTTTCTTTAGTTTATGATACGAAGTTATCAAATTCAGTTTATAAGTCTTTTCTCTTTGATTATACATCATTTAAAGCTTATTATACTAAATCAACAGCTTAGTCTACTGCTCCACCAGAAGTTAAGTGTAATTCTACAGCAGCAGCAATTCTGGAAGCGAAGGCATTTTTCTTACCAAGCTTTTTTTATTATTATTTTTTCGGTTTTTTTTTTTTTTTTTTACTTTAATGGAGATTGTCAATTGCTTAATTATTGATGTTTTTACGTAAAGAAACGGAAGCAACTTAGTTGATGCAAATAATAGTTAATAAGAGTAATGCAGTGTATCTCATATTTTTTTTTTTTTTGTTAAAAATTATTTATTTTATTTGTTTTGTTATACTTTTAATTAATTTTTTTTTTCTCTTGATTTTGAAAAATATATTTAATTATTCGTTTTTTAAATATATTTATCACGTTTTTTATGTAGTTTTTATTTGTTTTTTTACTTTATTAATTTTTGTCACCTTTAAAAACGGATTTTATTTTTTAATAATTAATTATAATAAATGATATGTAATTTATTTTACAATAAATAATTTAATATTATAATAAAATATATACTATTTATATAAAAATAATAAAACTTTTCAAAATATTTAAAAAAAAAAAGAATTATTATTAAAACAAAAATATTAATTATTTAAAAAAAAAAAAAATAACTGAGAAAGATATTTTAAATTATATATAGATCTATTATCTCTGTTTTTTTAAAAATAATTTTTTAGTTCTTTATTCAATATTTTGAACTATTTTTTATTATTAATAAAAAAAAAATATTATTTAATTTATTTTTTTATTAAAGTAAAATATAAAAACATAAAAGTTTTAATTTAATTTTGGCATATTTTGTTCGAAAGTTAGGATTATTATGTAATGGAAAAACTAAAGAAATCAATTATCAAACAAATATATTATATTTGATATTCATATATTATATATAAAATATTTCTTATCAAATAAATTTATTAGAAATATAGTATTACAATTTATATTTTTAATCAGTTAAATTTTATAAAATAATGAATAATATTTTTAAATATATCTATGAATTTAATTTAATAAATTTGATATTATATATATATATATATTAAATAGTTATTTTTAATAATTTAAAAAAAAATTCTTTCTAATTAATTTCATTGATTAATTATTAATTTTTCAGAATAAAATAAATCCTGAATCAAAATAATACAAATAAAATAATTAAATATTAATATATTTAATTTTTTTAATATTTTAAAAATAATAATTTTTTTTATATTATAAAATAATTTAATGTATATTTATTACTTTTCTAATATATTTTGATTTGTATTATATAATATTTTTTAAACTTCTAAAAGTTTAAAAATTAGTCTTCTTAATTTGGATAAGAACAAATAATTTTTTTGTTTATATAAAATATTCTAATAAATTGCAAAAATAAAAATAATAATTAATTTTTTATCCACTCTAATAAAATGATTTAATACAATTTCTTTAAAATATAAAATAAATCTAATAAAAAGTACATAAATTACTATATATTAATAAATATTTTATCTTATAATAATTTTACTAATTATAAAAAAGTCCCTCTTAGTAAAACTTATTTTAAAATAATATTAGTAAAAAGAAAAAAAAAAAAATCATAAAAAAAAAAAAAAATTAAAAATATGTAAGAATATTAACCACTTTAATAAATTAGACAATTAGTAGAAGATCACCAAATACAAATTCGTTCTCAAAAACGATAATAATTATTAAATTAAACCCGTTAATAAAACTAATAGAAAAACTTCCATTAATTCATAGAATAATAAAGATAATAAACTTAATAAGAATAAGTTAAAAACAACCAAGAACAAGTCGAATAAGTTTGTTAATTAATTCAAACGATAGTCTAAAATGAATAAAATCCTATTTATATTGTCCAAGGATTTTAAAATTTATTAAATTTTTTTAACGATGATTCAAATTCTCCATATACAATTCAAGAAATATACGTGTCAATCAGCACATGTTTAAAAGACACAAAATTTATGAATATGCTTAGGTAAATATTAGATAAAGAGGTATTTGAAGAATAGAATATTCAAATGATTTATTCAATGAAAATTTTAGGAGGATTAACGAGAGGTAATATAGATTAATGTAAAGAAATCGAAAGAAATTTTCCTAAAGAAAAACTGTTTATTTTTTTTAAAAAAAATAAGAAATTTTTAGCTATTTTGGAACCTTTAATTTCTTGCTTTGGAAATTTGATTGCTACTATACCAGAAATACAATAACATTTTATAGAAAAATTAAATTTTCATAATGAACTTTTAGATATTTTTTTATAAATACCTATAGATTTATAATATAGGGATTTTTTTTGTAAACTTTCATGGTGTCTAAGTATTGTTTCGAAAGATTTCTTTACTTAAATGAGCCCTTATGATCTTACGAAATTAAAAAATATTCATTAGGGCTGTCTTATTTTTTTCGAAGATTAGGAAATTAATTGTGACTTAATTTGGTCTTATAGTTAGATTTTTTTAGTTTCAATTAAATAATTTTAATATACTGATTAGATTTTCTTTTAGTTTTTTTAAGAAGGGCTTTTTGAGTTTTTAAAAAGCAGTTTGGAGGAAATAAATTTAATATATACAACTCCTTTGATGAAAATTATTAATTAAACGTTATTATTTAGCTCGAATTCTGTTAAGGAGTTTTTTATTTAAAGCACTATTAATTTTTTGCCCGGTACACTTTTGTCGTTAATTAAATTCGATTAATATATTATTAGGAGAGAATGTGTAAAATGTGCACATTATATTGCCAAGTTTTCTTTACATTACTAGTTTTTGTGGGATCTTATTTAATTGATTATTCAAAGGATTCCAGAAGAATAATATTAAGTTAGAGAGGAGATTTTTAAAATGCTTTTGACTGTTTGCTCTTCAAATTGTTTAAATGAAACTGTTTTTTGGGAAAATATAATTTAATATAAAATTATTTTGGTTATATCGAAATGTTTAGTTTAATATACTCTGTCTAATAGTTCGATTTTGATTATTTTAAATATTATTCACTGCATTGTTTTATTTTTTAAAGATAAAAATTAGGACAGACATTAGGAAATTATGAACTAAATTAAAAATCACAATATTCTATTATATATTGAAAATTTATAAATGAATGGAAGTGAAGAAATTTACAAATTATCACTTACATTAATGGAATATTTTGATAGTTTTTATAACTTTGATAAAGATATATGATTTTTATTATATATAAATATATATAATTGAGCTTTTTTTTATTTTTAATTAAAAAATAATAAATTTATATATATTAATAAAAATATAATTTTTTTTTTTAAAAAAAAATATATATTTTATATAAATTATTTCTTTATTTATTTATTTTTTTCATTTTATTTCGCTTTTAGTTAATATTTATATGTTTAGTTCATATTTCTATTATTAAGATTCACTAGAAAAGCTTATTTTTCTCTTTAAACTATAGTTATTTTTCTAATCTAAATAGTTTTTTATCAAAATTTAACTTATATTAAAATTGTCGGAATAACTGCATACGCTAACTTCATTTTCAGCAATATCAGATCCTTCACTATTTAATTTTTCTAATGACTAAATCATTTTTTGTGAATTTTTTAATAAACTATCACTTTTTTATTATTCTTAGTTTATTTGGTAATTGTATTTTAGTTTTAATTTATTTATTTATTAATAAAATTCATTACATAAATTATGATCATTGTGCTTTTTATATATATTATTTTTAAATATAAATAATTTTTATTATTATTACACAAAACATATGCTTTTCTTTATCTTAAAAGACTATTTTTTTATCTAAAAGTTGAATTTCAGTATTTTCATTTATAATAATAATATTCTTTTTATAATTAAATTATTAAAAAATATAATATATAAATAAAATACTTTCAAAGTAGGTTTATGAAGATCAAAATATTATATAATAATAGGTTTTTGGTCAAAAAGAAGTATACGTTTAAGGGATCTAAATGAAATTACAAATTATTTAATTTTAAAAAGATCAATTTAGAATATAGCATTTATATTTTCTAAAACTTCTAATTAAAATTTTTAATTATCTTAGTAATCTTCAGCAAAAGCCTACTAGCTAATACATTAGATATCTTAAATATTATTATTATTTTATTTTTAATTATTTTAGATATCTTCTTATTGTTACTAAATTAATTATGAGGAATATTTTTTCAAATTATTTCCTTATTTTTGTTGTTATTATTATTATTTATATTTAAATATTTAAGGAGGAGCAGTTTTATTCTTTAAAGCATGTCTTAAAGATTATTATTTGGTTTCTGGAGGTTATAAATTATATAAATTATCCCAATCAATTCCTTAAAAAAACGCATGACTTTTCAACTTTTAATAACTTTATTGAACTTGCTCTTTGATCAAATCATCTGTAACTAATAATCCTCCTAATCTATTTTCTGGTTATAATACAAGCAATTAGTTAATTAAATCTTAAGCTTCTAAAGGTATTTTCTTTTTTTTTAATTCATTATAAAATAATACATATATATATACATATATAAATATGTATATATAAATATATATTTATATATTTATATATTTATATATTTTTATGTATATTTATATATTTATATATATAAAAATTAATAACTATATTCTTTCATTTTTACCTCATTATTTTTATTATATTCAACTTGTTTTATTTTATCGTATATTTATACTTCATATTTATCGTAAAATGGTGTTTTTGTTGTAAATAATTTATAAATTGTACAACCTAAAGCCCACAAGTCACCATTTAAATCGCATTTTGTTTCTTCTAGCATTTCTGGACTTAAATATCTTTTTTTTTTTATAAATATTTTTTTTATTTATAAAAAATAATTATTTTTAAAATATTTCTATAATATTTAAAAATGTACTCTGGAGTTCCACAAAACGTAGGTAAACGATTTCTAAATTCTTATTCATCTGGAACATTAGACTAACTATAGCATTCTTTTTTTTTTTTATTTTTCATTTCTACTAATTTCTTTACTCCATCATTTAATAAATTGTAACAATAATCATTTAAAGTTCCATAATCAATTAATTATAGATGTTTGTTTTTTGTCAAAACCATATTTTCTTACTATTTTATATATATAATACATAATCATATTATTTTAATTAAAAATATAAATAATTAATAATTATAAAAAATAATTAATTATATATATAATTTTTTTTTAAATTTACTTTAAAATCTCTATGACATAATCCTTAAGTATGTAAATATTCTAAAATTAAAACCATTTCAGCAACATAAAATTGTATAATTTCTTGTGTAAGTTATAATTCTATAAGTCTTTATAGTTAATAATTTTTATTAAAGATTAATTTATATATTACAATTTAAACGAATGAAAGTGCAAAAGTTACTTCCTTCTGCAAAATCTGAAACAAAATAAATATAATTTTAATCACTATAGCATTTAGATAATTTCGGAATTCCTGGAAAATTGAAATACATTTATATTTTTTCCATATAAATTTAATGAGATTTTTTCTCCTATTTATTTAATTATTTATTATAAATTTTTATAAAAATTTTATATATTAAATTTTATATTTGCTACCCAACCCACCCCCTTCCCCAATAACACCTCCCAAAAATTTTTTTTTTTTTTTTTTTTAATTACTCTATTTAGTTTTTTTTTCTCTATTTTTTTTAAAGCATATAATTTTGGTTAAGGATCATTCTCTTCTGAATGTTTTATAACTTTGTATACTGTTCCAAAAGCTCCTTATCCGATTTCTGCAAGCTTTTTAAACTATTATTATTTTTATTAATCTTCTTTATTTTGCATTTGTTTTTTTATGTTTTTTTTTTTTTTTCACAAGAATAATATATAAAAGTTATATAAAATATATTGTAATAGTAATTAGTATATAAAATAAAATAATTCTTATTTATTTTGTTGATAAAAAGAAATAAAACACATAAATAATATAATTGTGATAAAAATAAAATAAAAATAATAATATTTTTTTTAAAAAAATTCTATATAAAAATTATATTATAGCTATAATTTTTTCTATATTATTTTATTTTTTGATAATACAATTAATTATAATATCGTCAGCAAAAAAATTGATTATTAAATTATATACTTATTTCTATTAATTAATATTATTTTATATAAAATACTAATTATATAGATCAAAAAAGTTAAAGACTTAAATAAATAAATATATTTAAATTAAAATAAAAAAAATGAAATTTTATAATGGATATATTTATAAAAAAAAAAAAAAATATTTGTATATAGTTTATAAAAATAAATCAATTCGTTTTCAAAAATAAATTATATTACAAATAAAACAATTTTTTCATTTTTTTTTTCATAATTAAGGCAGCTCTTTAAATAATAGTATTATACATTTCAGCTTTGATATATATTTTAAAAAGACCTTATTTTTTTTGAAAATACTCAATATTATGAAATCTAATAACTGAGCACTAAGATCCATTTTTAAACATAATAAATCTAAAGCAACTATCATTAATATAGTAAAGCACTCTTAAAATAATTTTGTTTTTGACATCAACAATACAATCATAGATATAAATAACATTATTAGAATTTATAATGATATTTTTAGGTTTAGATTCGCGTTATATTTTCAATGTTTAGCTAAAGTTTTGAAATTAAAAATTATTTTTTTAGTGATTTTATTTTTACTTTTAACAAAAACTACTATTGTTATTTAATAAGTCTTAAGTTGCTTTTGGTTTTTTATAATTTTGACCCATTAATTAAAATGTAACTATTTTTTATGCTATAGTAGTCTAATCATTATTATTTTTTTAATTTTATTGTTTTTCTTCTATTTTCTTTCCGATTCTTAAAAAAATGAACTTTTCTTTAATATTTCTGAATATAGTACCACTTTTTAAATTTTTTTGGAAATGTTTATTATTTTTTTATGTTAAATTTATAAATCCTTATGATTTTATTTTATAAACAAGAAAACTACTTAAAACTTTTAAATCAGAATAAGTTATTTTTTAATTCAAATAATTTGATTGAAATTTGGCAAAACCTTCCGCTATATATAAATTTAGAATTTATCTTAGGTTTAATTCTAAACTTTATAATTCTTATTAATTTATACTGTAATTATTTATTAAAAAATTAAATTTAGATGTTGATTAATAAGGAATGAACTCTATTGTTGTAAAATAAAAATCTAAAATATTTTTTTTACTTTCTTATAATGTTATTTATAAATTTTCATCCTTTTTTTTATATATATATATAAAATTAAATTATTAATAATATGTATTAAATATAGACATTTTTATATCCTAATAAAGAAGGATTATGGCAAATATTAAATAGTTCAATACTAATTTGAATAAAAAATTACCCTTATTTTTTTATAGCTAATTAATCACTAAACATAATTTCTTTTATTGTCAATTTTACATTCCCAATTTACAAGGCAGTTTATTGGTATGATTTATCAAGTTAAAAGGAACTATTTAATATTATATTTTCCCAAATTTTTTATTCTACTAATTTATTAATATGTTTTTTGCGATATCTAATTTATTAAATCTAGAATATTTTGTCTTATTAGTCAGTTATTTATTTAAATTTTATCAAATTTTCTTCTCTTTTCTTTGCTTTATGAGTTAATTGATCTATTTTGATATATTATGTTTTTTTATTTAATATTTATTTAATGTTTTTCAATATTATTTATTAGAGTATGTTTTTTCCAGGATTGAGTTTAAAATCTATTTTTTTTTTTTTTATTATTATATAAAAAATATTAATTTGTTAAACTTCTTTTTCTTGTATTTTATTAAGATTCTAATATTATTTTTAAGCTTTCGTTATTGTCTTATAAAGGCTAACTAAAATTAGGCAATTTAATATTTAATCTTCTACAAAATTCTAGGTAAGTTTTAAAAGGCTTAAATTATGGATTTTCTGAAAAGAACATTATTTTAAAAGAAATATTTTATAAAATAAAATCATTTTTTAATTCTTCTAATTCTGTTTCTGTAAAAATACAATTTATATTTCTACAAGATTTAGGAAAATATATATGAAAAATCCACTTTTATATAATAACATCCTTTTTTTTATTGATATTATGATATTATTATATATTTGTTGATTATTTTTTACTCTTATAATTGTAAATATAGCATAATTATTTCCTATTCTTTTTGCTGTTTATAATATTATTCGACTTTAGGGTATTTAATTTTTTAAAAATTATTATTTATATTATTTATTTTATTAATTAAATTCAAAATCATGCTTACTTAATGAATTTTTTAAATATTCTATTTAATTATTATATTTATAACTATTTTTTAAAATTCGTTTAAGTAAAATCATATTTGAAGTTCTTCTATTATTTTTCAAATTCAAATCAGTATTATTTTATTTATTATTCAATTATTCACTTATACTTATTATATTACATACTTCTAAAATATTATAAAAATAAAATAACAAAAAAAAAAATTCTTACAAAATAAAAATATAGGAGTATATCCTAAATAATATCTAATACAGGAGATATTTTTACTTAATTCTTTAATTAAATTATAAATATTTTTAAATTAAAATTAATCATAGATTTCAGAAAGAAGTTAAGGATTAATTTTTTAAATATCAAGAAAGTTTAAAAATATTCTATATTATTTTGATTTAGAGTCTTTTGGTTAAATATCCAATACTATTAATAGTTTTAACTCATCTGAAATATTTAAGTAATTGAATTTGAATTTATAAGATTAAACAGTAATAAAAACAGTCTCCAAATGTTATAATTTTAAAACAAATTAATTTTTTTATTTGAAATAAAAACGAATTAAATCATCTTAGTTTTGGAATAATTAATACTTTACATTATTTAAAGTTTTGAGATTTTTAATATTAAGGTGTAAATTTCCATGTTATTCATCTAAAATCTTTGCAGTGTATTCTGAACCTTAAAAAGTTTATTTTTATTCTATTATCTATTTAAGAAAGAAATATTCGATTTTTTTTTACAAAGTATTATTTTAATTATATTAATTTTATTTATTTTTCATTAAATTCTTAAAAATTTAAATTTGTTTTTAATTATTTAATACTTTTTTTTTTTTTTTTTTTTTAAGAAAACAAAAAAAAATATAAATAATAAAAATATATTTACTTATATTAAATTTTTAATTGGTTTATATTTTCTTTAATTATAAAATTATTTAGTTCCCTAATTTTTTAAAAATACATGAAAACTCATCAACATTTGTAAACTTAAACTTTAAAATACTTATTATTTAGTCATTAAAATATTTAGTTTATCCATTTATTAACTAAAGTATTTATGTTTTATTTTATAAATTCATATTTTATGTATCTTCGTTACTTTTCTAGAAATAACCAGAGATATTATTAATAGTTATGTTATTTATAGAATTTTACTTCTTTATTTCCTATAAAATATATTTAAGAATATAAAAATATATATTATATATTTTTATTACATAATATTCTTCCTATTATAAATCATTAATATTTTTTTAATTTTAAATAAAATTTTAATAATCAATATTAAACTTTTCATCAAAAATAGTTTGGAGTTAATTTTTTTATTATAAATTTTAAAAAATAATACTTTATAAAATAAAATTATTTAAATAACTATAATTATCATCATTTTCTGTAAAGTTTTATATATAATTTTTAAATTTGTTTGATTAAAAAAATGAATTTTATAATTTATATTCATATAATTATCTAGAGTTTTTATCTTCGACTTCTAATTATAAAATTCTATCAAAATAATTAATTAATTTTTTACAAAATTTCTTTTCTATATAATCACTTATAATAAATTTATTCACATATTTTACAAAATAAAATAAACTTCCTTTATTTTCTAAAATATCTTCCATATTAATTTCTTTTGGATATAAATTTTTAAAGGACTTAAGATTTTTTCCTTAAATAAAAAATGAGAAATTCTAACTTTCTTTACTTTTTAAAATATTATATCCTTATTTTAAACATAACTTAACTGTAATATAAAAATATTTATTTTTTTCAATTTTCTTTATGAATGATAATATTATTGGTTTTTCGATTATAAGTTAATTTATTTTTTTATCTATATGAACTTAATTTCTTTCCAAACTTCTTTTTTCCAAAGAATCATAAAGACTTTAATTTTATTAACTAATTTAATAATTACAAAAATATAAATTTTAATAAAAGCTTTTCAATAAAACAATTATATTTTTTTAAGTCTTAAGCTATAATTTCTATTTTCGAATTTTTTCAAGCTTTTTTTTTAAAGGAATTAATATTAGTGAATTTATTTAGTCTTTTTCTGGGTCGAATATTATATTGAATCCATTTTCTTTTTATTTTATATTCATATAATGCTTTATTAAAAAGTTTAATTTTTCCTTTATTTTTTCTATACTTATTAAATCTAAATTTGATAGCTATTAATAAGCATCTTAAGGTTTAAAAATCAGAAAGCTATATTTTTTTATTTAATCTTTTATTTATAAGTTTGAGTCTTTATATTAATATATTTTATGAATTGTTTGTTTAAAATAATTGTCTAATGCTAAATCATAAACAGGCCATATTGTTTAATATGGTTAATTTATATTATTTATAATTTCTTCATTTATTTATAATTAAATCTCAAAATAAAATTTATCTTTTTTTTTATTTTCGACTTTAAAAATAAAATATTTTTTTTAATATTTACTTAAAGATTTTAATATTATAATGTGTTTATTATTTAATATGTTCTTTCTGTCAGTAATTTTATAAGAAACTATCCATAATAGCTATTTTCCATGTATCTATCTTAAAAATTTAAAAGAAGGATAATGTTTTATAAAGTATTATAGTTAATATTTGAAAAATCCACTAGCTTTTTTTATTAACTATTTTTGTTTTTTTATTTTAAATAAAAAAATCCTAAAAAAAGTACTTTTTATAAAAACTGTTTCATTCTAATAAAAGTCAAAAAAAAATTATTCGAAGAAATGTTTTTGCATTTCTAATTTATATCCTTTATTTACTCTATAATTTATTTATCATCATTATCTTATTCCTTATATTATTATTGTATTTCAGTTTCTAAATCTAAAGGAAACTTTTAATAAATGAATCCTAATCAATAATAGATACTTAATTTCCGATTTCACTCTATTATATATATATATATATATATTATATGTATGAGTAAATAATATTAAAAATAATTATAAGTTAATAAACAAATTAAATAAATACATAAAATATACACCGATATCAAAACTCTCAGCTATTTAAACAAAATTTGGAAAACTAACTACTTTAGATCTTATATCTTAGTTTATATTATAATCTTGATTTAAAAAACATAAATTATTTTTCTTCAAAACATCTGAGAAATTAGTCTTTTTTTAAATACTTTTTTGAAATTAGATGGTGTATTATTAGTAATAGCACTAACAGCTAAAATAAATATTTTTAACAAAAATTAAAAACAATATATATATAATAAAAATTACGGCTTGAAGATATTTATATAATTTCTTTAAAATCAACTAATAAACTAACTTGAAGTTAATCAATATTTTCCATAATTGCTTATTCACTAGAAGTTTTATAATGTTTATAATAAGAAGATTTTTAATTAGTTTATTTAGTTTTTACATTTTTTTTAATAATATTAACAGGATATTATTAATCTTCTATTTCTTCAGTCTTTAATTATTCGACTCTGTTTCTTGGTCCAATTTTTTAAAAATTTTAAGATTAGTTAGATTCATTAAGTTATTATTAATTATTATTTATATTACTTTCAGTAGGAAAATTTATATTACTATTTGCTTATTGAAAATTTTAATTTTAATTTTAGAAATTAATATAAGAATTGCTTTATTTTAAAAATCGAAGCAAGTTTTCGAATTATTTTTTATTTAAATAAATATTTTGATTTTATCTGTTTTTTATAAAATAAATAAGTTAAATTTCTTCGTTTTTTTTTTGGTCTTCTTTTAGATTTTTTTCCATAAGATTTTTTAGGTTTATATTTTTTCGATTAAATTAAGGAAAATTATTTATTTCTTTTTAAATTTTCCTTTCCTTTTTTATTTATTGAATAATTTAATTTATACAATGCTTATTTTGTAATATATTATCTTTTATATTGGATTTTTATTATTTAATTATATTTTTTTTTTATTCGTTTAAATTATAGAAATCTTATTTAATTAAATTATTATTTTTTTAAAAAAACTACATCTTTTTTCTTACTATATAAATTAAAAGCTTATTCAGAAATATTAATTTTGTTCAAAAAAAAACATGTTTTTAAATAAACAAGATCATTTTTAAAATTATCATTTGTTTCAAATAAACTTTAAGTCCTTAATTTATTTAATTTAAATCTTTTTTATACTTCTTTTTCATCATATATCATTTTTTCTGTTTCCATTGAAAATAATCTAGATTAATTTGTTTGTTCATATTAGAAATCTATATTTGAAAGTAAATAATTCTCATTTATAATATTATATAGGGAATTTTTGTTTTCTAAATTATTTCCTAAAAATTACTAAGTTTTTGAAATATTTCTATTTTCAAAAAATAATTCTTATTAATTTTTTTCAAAAAAACTATTATTTTAAATTTATTAACTAAGACTAATTTTTTTTTATCAAGATTATTAGTATTATTTAATGTATTGAAAAAATCATAAGTTTTTTAACTAATTTAATTATTCTTATTTTAAATTTCTCTAATATTTGATTATAATATATTATTATTAATGTTAATATTTGAATTAGAAAAGTTTTTTTTTCTGAAAAAAATAAAGAATTATTATCATCAGGATTTTTTTTTATAATAATATACCTAATTATTAATAATTAAACTTATTGTTAACATTATTATTATCATTAAAATTGTCATTAATATTAAAATAATTATTATCAATATTAATATTATTATAATTATTATTCTTATTATTATTATTATTATTATTATTATTATTATTATTATTATTTTTAATATAAAATTTATTTTTTTTATATTAATTTTAAGTTTTTATATTATTATTTTTTATCTATATTGATATCTTATATTTCTAATTTTAATTATATTTTTTTATTATCTTATTTTTATAAATCATCAATATCATTATAATTATTGCTTTTAATTTTTGTATTATTTAGGCTTTCTTAACGATTTCTTAAAAATTAATTATAATTCAAGTTATACATTGTAGTATTTGTTGTATTTGTATTTTTTTCGCTTGTTTTTTAAAAATATTCATAAAATGAACTTTTAGTTGAATTTCTACTGAACACTAAAGCGTTTATTTTATTTAATTTTTAATGCATAGAATTAAAATATTTTCTTTAACTTAAAGATATAATATTTTAATTTTTTATTATTTATTTTTCATTTTTTTAACTTATTGGCTTTATATTTATTTTTAATTCTTGTTATTATATATCCTGGTTTATTTTTTTTTATGTTTTTATACTCTTTATTATGTATTTTGGTGTACTTGCACTTTTTAGATGTCTATTAAATTTTAAATTATTAAAAGTTATTTATTCATTTTATTATATCAAATCTTTAATTTGATCGATATTTTAATTTTATATTTAGTTTTATTCCATATTTTCTAATTTAATTTTTTAAATTTTGACTTAATTTTATTCATTTTACTTATCTTTTTATTTTTTTTATTCTTATTGCTATATTCTTATTTTTGTTTATTTAATGAAAAAAAAATAAAAAAATTTTTTTTTTAGTTAACTATTCTTCTTTTGCTTTTTATAAAATTTCGTATTTTAATGAAGACTTTGAATTTTATATTATTTTTTAAAATATGTGAGACTATTTACTAAATTTACAAATTTAATTTTACTATATTTAAAATAATAATATAAGTTTTTTCATTATTTTTTATAAATAAATTAATATAGTACATTTTTAAATAATTATTGAATCTTTTCTTTTTATTTGATTGTGAGAAATTACAATTGATTTTGTTAAGCTTCTCCATTTTATTGATTATCCATTGAAAAAATATATTATAAATATTTATTAAATACAGTATTTTATTAAAAAAAAAATTTAAATTAAATATAAATTATAAATGACTATTATCTTATATTAAAAGTAAACAAAAAAAATATTTAATAAATAAACTGAAATGAAATTTAATTTAATTTATTTAAAAAAGAAATTATATAAGAATATATTTAAATAAAACAAGTTTTTCTTAATTATAAATAAAATGCAATTTAATATTAAAATTAAAAAAAATAAAGTCATATAAATTTATTTTTATAAATTATAATATATAATGTTTATTTTTTATTTTTTATTTATTATTTATTATTTATATTTCTTTACTTTTCTTCATTTTATTATAGATTTTTTATATTATTATATACTTTCGTTGTTTATCTTTTAACTAATATATTTTTTTATTCTAAGTATTTATTTATTCTAATATATCTATTTTAAGAATCTAATTATAATTACTATTTCAAAATAGTATATAATTATTAAGAAAATATTTTTATAGTTTATAAAAAATAATTTTTTATAAAAAATTATTACATTATGACATATTTCATAATATTTAACTAAAAATTTATTTTAAAAAATTATAATTAAAATAATTGGCTAATTTTATAGTTATCTATTATTTATTTATATTATATTTATTTATTTAAGTTTATATTTAATATGAATAATTATTAATTGTATTTAAGTTATGTCTATATATATTTATTACAGTTTAAAAATTATTTTATATAAAATTTTTCAAAACCTAATAAATTATTACACCTATATCAGTTTTTTTTAAATAAATTATAGATAATAACACAATATATTACTCTTTTTTTTAAATATATTTTATTTATTTTCTTATTTTAATATTACATTAAATTATAAATTAATAATATTTTATATTTTATTTAATATAATATTCATTATTTATATATTATTTTTTTAATTTATTTATAAACATATTTAAAATAAATTATTGTAATAAATAAAGAAAATAGCAAATATATTTTGAAAATATTTGAAATAAAATTTTATAATTAACAAATGGTAAATATTATACTTAAAATTAAATTAAAACACAATATATCTAAAATTTATAAATAAATATATAATTTTTTTATTTTATTAAATTTAAAAAGTAAATATTATATTATATAAAATAATATAAAAAATAAAAAAATAATATAAATTAAGATAATTTTATGTATAAAAAAAAAGTATAAAAAAAATTAAATAAAACGAAATTAATTTATATATATATATATATATATATATAATTATTAATATATATATTTAAATATTTTTATAATTATATATATTTATTTTATTATATTTTTATATTCATTAATAAATAATATTTTATGGGGATTTTTAATTTTTATCTAATTTAAGTCTTAGTTATGTTAGTTCATAAATATTAGAAGTTTTTTTTAATTATTACCAAATGCTATATACATGCGTACTATCAGCTAAATTTCCATTTTTCATTATCATATTTTAATGATATAAAGATGCTTATTTTCTAAAAATAATATTAAAATATTTTAAATATAATAAATTAATAATACTTGACTTATTCAGCCACTTAATCTTTTTAAACTTGAATTTTATGAGAAGGAATCATATGTTTAGGGTCTTAATTCCGAGTTTTCGATTCTTTTTTAATTATTTTTGCTATATCTATTTTTGTAGTATTATTTACCTAATTAATTTCTTTTTATTTTTTATTGATCATATCTTTAATAAGCATTTCAGTTTATTAGTAAAATTCTTAATGATTATATTATTTTTTATAAGATTTATTTTGTTATACTAATTCTTATTATTCATTTTAATCTTTTTAATTTGGTTTACCTTAAATATATCCTAAATCAAATAAGGGAACAACTTTTTTTATATTTTCATAGACATGATTTCTAATTGTTTTTTCTTTATCATTTAATTTCGCTTTTACTTCAGTTGCTATTTCTTTTTTAATTTCTTTAGTTTGATGAACGAAATCTTAAGCATATATTTTGTTAGAACTTAAATCTGCATGATTTTAAACTTTCATTTTAATTTTATGTTTATTATTAATTATTTAACTATCTTTTTAGTCATTATTTGTTTTATTTTATAAAGTAGTTCCATTACCATATAATCTTTTCAAATTAATAAGTTTTAAACGCATATTAAGTTAATTTTAATGAATTTTATCTTCATTTTTTTCCCTTTCAGTTTATTAAATAATATTTTATAAATCAAAGAATTATTATTTTGAATCCATTTTTGATTAAATATATCCACTCATGTATTCTTCTAGGCTTGATTTATCATTTTATAATTTAAATTTTTATTATGATTTTTATTGAATTTAGGAATAAAATTTATTTTAATATTCGTTATTTTTTAAACTATCATTATGGCTTAAAATTTAGGAAACAATTGTTTTTTCTTATTCAATTGTTTTACTTGTTGAGAAAATGCTTATTCTTGAAAATGGTTATTTTTAATATTATTTTCTTTTTATTTATAATTTCTTATGTCCGAAATAAGGTTTCAAATATTTCTATTCTAAACTATTTTGTTTATTTAATTCCTTTTTAGGATTTAATAGATTATTTTCAGAAATTATTTTTTTAAAATTATTAGTTTTTCGGCTCTAAAAACCTGGATTTTATAATGTAGTCTCAGTCATATATTTTGTTATTGAAAATAAATTATTATTTGATATTGATATTTCATCTTCATTAATTTATTTAGTTTCTATATTTCCTAATAATTCATTCATAAACCCTTAAGTTTAAAATAATGATTATTAATTCCTTGTATTTTCTTATCCTTTTTATTTTTACCTATGTATTATATATTGGGAAGAATTTAGTTCTTATTAATTATATTTTGAATAAAAATATTCGTTTATAAAATTATTTTAGTCAAAATCTTATTTTAAATAGGAATTTTTTTCTATTTTTTCTAAATAAATATTTCTTCTTTCATCATTAAAAATTTACATTAAAATTTAATTTATTTCTGCAGTTTCATATAAATAATTTCCATACTATATTTTTTATTATAAAAGAAATAATAAAATAAATACTTTTTCTTAAAATTAAGATTTCATTATTCTAAACATATTGTTTATTTCTTAATTGTCTTCTAAATAAAGTCCCATCAACCATTCAATTAAATTTAGAGTTTCATATAAGCGAGAAATATTGAATTTATTTTCATATATAATATAAATTAAACTAAGTAGCATTATAATTTATTTTATCTTATTTTTATTTAAAATAATAAATTTTCTTTGATATATATTGTTTATTATATACTTTTATTGCTAAAATATTCTTTTCTCTATTATATTTAATCTTGTTTTTTTCATCAGATTGTATATATAAGATAACATTCATTTATTAATATATTTATTTTTGTAAAAGTTCATAAGCTTTATAACATGATTCTAAACAAGGCTAATATTATTCTAATTATAATTAAATTTTTGCTATTTAAAAGCATAGTTAGAAAGAAGAATCAACAATTTAAATATACTATAATTTTATAAAACTTATCATAAAATATTTTATTTCTATATATATAATTACTCGAGACTATTTAAACTCTTTGTTGCTTATTATGTTTTATGTGAAATTAGAAAAATATATTGCAAGTATAATATCATTATTTCTTTAAATTATAGTATTTTGATTTATAATTAAAAAAATAATAAATACGCCATCCAATATTAAGACCATTTTAAGCAAATACTAATTATATTTTTTAAATAATCTTCAAAGTAAAATAAAACTATTTTTAAAAATAAAATAAAAAATATTTAAAAAAAAAAAAAATAATAAAAAATTATTTTAATATATTTTCTATACATTTTCTTTCTTAAAGAATACATTTATTTTTAGGTTTATCATTTATTATAGACTTTGTATTATTTCCTTGTTTTTACTCTTGTAATTTTTCCTAAAATTTTTCTTAAGATTTATACTTAATCATAATGCTATTATAAAAAGATAAAGGAACAGTTTAATTTCTTTAACGAGTAGAAGATTGCATTATACTAATATTTGAATTATCTTCTTGAACCTAATCATTAAAGTTAGATTAATTAATAATTTCAACTTACATATTAACTAAGGATTAATATTATTTTTCTGCCATATTAGAAATTTTTATAAGGATTGTGTAGAAATGTTTTTTAGTTAAAATTTCACCTTAATTTATATAATCTTATAGAATTTATAAGCCAGAATAAATATATCTTCGTGATAATTTTAAAAGGGTTGGATCATCAATTTTCATATATTATTATTAAGAATTTTAAAGAAACTTTTCTATCATACAAAATGCTTTTCTATATTATTTCTTTTTTTTATTTTTTTATTTTTTTTTTATTGTTATTGTTTATTTTTTGTTATTGTTTATTTTTTAAAGAATTATTATTTTACTTTGCTTATCTACTTCTTAGATTCGTTTACATTATAATCAGTTTGAAATTTTTTTGATTTTTAAGAAGAGCTTGCTTATATTGGAGTTCCCATAATAGAATTATACTAAGACAACAACATTTTTTGTATTTTTTTTTTTTTTTTTTCTTTTAAATTATAAATATAAAATTAAATTTATATTTTATTATATTTTTCTGTTTTTTTTTTTTATATTTTTGCATTTTTTGTAATTTATAAAGAATATTTTTATTATATATAATAATAAAATTTATTGAAAATAATAAATTATTTAAAAATGAATAAATTTATTTTGATTTTAGTAGAAAAATAGTTTAATGTATAAATATTAAATTTAATAGTATTTTAGTTTTAAAAATATAATGAAAACAACTTAAAATAAAATTTTATTTAAAAAATAAATATTAATAAATGTAAAATATAATTAAATCAAAATGTTTTAAATCTAAAATTTGTTTATATTAATATTTTGTTAAAAGTTTTTAAATTTTATTTGAAAAAATAAATATAGTTTAATTTTTTTAAAAAAAATGTAACAAGTATTATACCTATCTTTAGATTTTTAAAAAAATTGATAAAAAATAATCAAAAATATAATTATAATAATAACTATTTTTTTTATTTTTTTTTTAATAAAAAAAAAAAAGATAATTAAAATAAAAAATTCGAATATTTATTATTATATCAAATAAAAAAATATTTTAATTTATTTTCAGATTATTAATAATTTAATTAATAGAAAAATATAAATTAAATTATATTACATTCTTTATTCATACAATTTTTTTTTTTTTTTTTTTATAAATAAAAATGGATGCATTTGATTAATTTTAATTATTTAATGAAATAAAGAAGTAAATTCCCAAATAAATTTAATAATGGGAAACAGAAGATGTATAAAATTTTTTAGAAATAATAAAATTACAATAATTAAAGCAATAATTTTTAAAATAAAAAATTGATGGTTCAAAATTAATTAAAAAAATATATAATATGGAATACGAAGATTTTTGTAAAAATTACAATCATCATCAATATTTTTCATTTATAAAACTACAATTAATACTTTAAGTTTTAGAAGAAAATTACAAATAATATTTAAATATAAAAGATGAAAATAATAACGATTAATAATAATAATTTATATAGTATTTAGTAAGATAATAAAACTAAAACCAAAAATATAATATTGAATATCCTTTTTCATTGAAAAATTTCGAGCCAGTTAGATATAGGAGAATATAATTATCATAATTTAATACATAAGAAATATATAAATAAATGTAAATAATAAATTAATAATATACTATATTTTGGAGCGTATAAAATATATTGCAATTATGAATAAAAATAAATTTTACAAAAATTACTGATATCGTAAAAAAATGTAATATTGATGGATTTTGTATTTTATAAATAATTAAAATATATGGCTTTTTTTAAGAAAATGCTTTTATTGAAGAAACTAATGACTTAATATAGTTTAGTGATTTAATAATTTCTTGCAAATATTTATATATAAATAAATATAAAAGCTAGGGATAAGGATTAATTAATAATTTGTCAAGTAAAATAAAATTTAAATGTATTTAAATATAATTTATTAAAAAAAATAATATAAAAAAAGAAAGTATAGATACAGAAGACTCACCTGAAAATAATAATAATAATAATAATAATAATAATAATAATAATAATAATAATAATAATAATAATAATAATAGTAAAATATAAATTGAAAAATAAATTATTTAGTAAAAAAAATATATATAAAGATTTTTAGAATACATTCAAATATATTTTAAATTCGAATAATACTTTATCTTAAAAAGGAAATAGCTAAAATGAATTAGAATATAGCGACAAAGATTTAGTTTTATTAAACTAAATTTAAACCCGAAATAAATCATTAAGTATATATTTTTAAATGATTAAAAAAGCATAAAAAAATTAATGTTTTACTGAATATATAAAATAAATTGAATAAAATATTCCATAATAATATCAACCTCTATTATAATAAAAAAGTGAATATTATTCTTAAAATTTTATATTATTAGAAAATAAAAATTAAACAGAAAAAAAATATGAATAAGATGAAATAATAATTTAATCAAAAAACTAAAGTAATTTAGATATTTAAATTATTATTTAATATAAAAAAATTTAAATATTTTGTATAATATAAAAATAAAAATTAAAATAAAATAGAAGATTAAAGCATATAGAATTATTATACAAGCGAATAAAAATTTATAAGAATTGGATAAAAATCATTAAATTATTAAGAATAACAAGAAACATATAATAATATTGATACATAAGAAATATAACAAGAAAGACAAGAATATGCATAATCAATACTGTGTGATGAGCTTAATAATAATAATATTAATATTAAATAATAATAAAGTATATATCAAGATTCTATTATATGTACAACTGATAATATTGATAATTTAAGATAATAATATTCAGATTCAATACTTTTTGAAGCAAATACTAATAATGCAAGCGACTTGTTTAAACGATCTAATATTAGTTTAAATAATTTATAATAAAAAGTGTAATAATTTGCTAATTCATATATTTTTGAAGATAATAATTAATAAAATCAATTATAATAATCTATTATATATAATAATAGTATAAATATTTATAATAATAATAATAATAATGATAATAATAATGATAATAATAATGATAATAATAATAATAATAATAATAATAATAGTAATAATAATAGTAATAATAATAGTAATAATTATAGTAATAATAATGTTTTATAAAAATAAGTAAACGTATAAGAATAAGAATAACTAAATGATATTTAAATTTAACCTTTATATAATTAATTATAATCGAATTATATATAGTCAGTTGTTTGTGATTTAAATGGAGAAATAGATTATAGAAAATCAATATGTTATAATAATACATATTTAGAGAGATCTTCTCTATAAAAAAAATAAAACTAAATAATAAATATTATTAATAGTTAATGTTTAGATAGATAATTATCTTAAAACGAAATATAATATTAAGGAAAATCAAAAGAGCATATTGATATTATGAATAAACTTAGTTAAAAAACATTAATTCCTATTTTTAACCCATTCGATTTTTAACCTATTAGACAATTTAATAATCTTAAAATTCGTATAAAATCTCCTGATGGTGTCTATATTATTGATAAAACTGTATATGCTGAGGGTGCTACTATTGGAAGAAGAAAAGATAATGATATTAATTTTTTGGGAGATTATAGAATTAGTTCTTATCATGCAGTTATATTATTTTAAGGTTTAAAGTTTTTTTTAAAAGACAAAGGTTCTAAATTAGGTACTTTTATTAAAATTTAAGAAATTTAACTTAAAGAAAATATGTAATTTTAGTTTGCTTTTAAAATTGATTTATAAATACTTTCTATTGATGTATTTTTTTTTATTTTTGCTTCTATATATATAAATATATATACAAAAAAAGTAAGAGAATGGTATAATCGTTATAGAATAAAAGAGAAACTCGTAATCCATATAAAAAAATAAGCTTTAACTTATTGAAAATTAAGAAATAAAATTAGGAAGAAATAAGGAAAAATGTGAAATCGAATTAAAAGACTAAGAGTCGACTATAAGTAATGTACATGCGAAAATTGTATTTAGAAATAAATAATTTTTTATTATTGATGCTGAGTCGGTAAATGGTCTATGGTTAAGATTATCTAATGCAAATTAAGAAAGCGAACCTTATGAATTAATTCATAATTTATAATTTAGAATTAGCTATGTTAGTATTTAAGTTAGGTAGGTTAATTATATAGGAATATCTATGATTGATTCTCGGGATTCTAAAGTAAATGATTGCTAAATTTTTCAAAAGAAGAAAACAAATAATTTATAACAAACTGATTTAAATTGATTTTTTAAAAAAACAAAATAAAAATATAAATAATAAAACATATATATATATATATATATACATTTATATATATATTATATATTATTAGTTAAATAGATTTAAATATGTTTTTTAATAATCTTATTCTATATAAATTTACAATAAAAAAATAATATGGACGAAATAAAAAATAAATAATATTATAATTAAATATCCTAATCAAAAACATTTTTAATATTTATTCTTTTAATTTATTTACAAAATATAATATAAAGGAATAATTAGTAATAAAAGACTATTTTTAAGAAAATAAAAAATAATTAAATAATAATAATATTTATTATTATAGTAAATTTACAAATTTAACACATATAAATATAAAAATATATAAATAAATTTATTACTATATTATTATATTATTTTGAAAAAAATATTTAAAGTATAAAAGAACATTTTTTTATAATTTTCAAATCTAATAAATAAATAAATGGAAGAATTTTAAAAATAAAATATTTGTATGTTTTAAATTAAGAAAAAAAAGGGAATTATTAAAATGAATAAAAAGACGAATATTTAATTAAAGAATAATTTCAATATATTTTTAAATGAAAAATTTTAAGAATAATAATATATTAAGAGTTTATATAATAATAAATCAGATTTTTATTTATTTTATATATATGTTTGCATATTTTTAATATAAATTACGAGTTTTTTATATACATATATATTTTGTTTTAAAATTTTAAATGAATTTAATTTCATGAATTGAATTTTAGATTTATAAAGTAAAATAATAAAATAAAATTAAATATATAGTAAATTAAATATTTTACAATCTTAAAAAATTAGAATAAATTTGATTTTTTATTAATTAACGACTTTAAGTATTATATTATATTAAAACAATAAAATATCTATTAAACTTATTTTTTGTATTATTATTAGTAAATATAAATTAAATGCTTTTATGAAAACATATATTTTAATAAATTATATGACAATTTAAGAAACAAATTATAATATTAACATTTATTATGTAAATGAGAAAAAATTATATATATATATATATATATATATATAATAATTTTTTTAAATATATATATATATATATATATATATATATATATATATATTCATTTTTATATTT
>NW_004086185.1:0-19638 GCF_000220395.1 Ichthyophthirius multifiliis | reverse complement strand
TTAAAAGACACTATATTTTTATTTTTTATTATTGAATCAAATCAAAATATAAATTAATAAATATATTTTATATTGTGTTTTAAATATTTTAAAATTATTCTTATTAGTATAAAAAAAATTAAATATTAATATTTAATAATTTCTTTAAATAAAAAAAAAAATTCTTTTTATAAAAAAATTATAAAAATAAAATAAAAATATTAGAAAAACAAATAAAATATTAAAGAAAAAAAATTAAATAAAAAAATTTATTTTTTTAAAAAAAAAACATTTAAAATAAAAAAAAAATATATATATATATATAAAGATGGATAAATACGGGGTTTTAAGTTTTAATCTTAATGAAAACACTAGTCCTTAAATGAAGATCTAATTTTTAATACTTGTAATATTATTTTCTTTCTAAGTAACTGTTGGATTAAGTCTTCCTTTTTTATTCTACCATCCCTAATCTTTAGAATGTAACATAAACGACACATGGACATTATGTACTGAATAAGAAATGTGCAAAAACCAATATCCTTATAGATTTCTAACAAGTGAAAAATTTTACAGTATACCAATGGAATTCGGTTTATTTTGTGGTGCAGATAAGCTTTAGGAGTCATTTATTTTAAGTTTGACATTAATTGGTTAAGCTGCGGGATTTCTAATGAGTATGTTATTTGATATACCTAAACCTCATAAAGCTAAAATGATGCTTTTTACTATTATAGTGGAATTTATGATATTAGGAAGTATAAAGATGTTAATTTTGAACTCATTATTCCTAACATTAATTTTATTTGGATGGAATTTCATTTTCGCGTTTTATTTCGGATAATAATATGCTTATATATGTGATGTATATTCTGCTACTATTAATAATTGCGCTCCGGTTATTCTAGGATTTTTCTAGCCTTTTTTGGGACTTTTTTATCTCATTTATGCAAATGCTAATGGAAATTGGAAAGATCATTTAGTTAATTTTACTGCTTTTCCATTATTAATTGTTGGCTTTGTATGGTTTTTTTCATACGATTATAGATAAGATGAATTAGAGGCTAATAAAGAGGAGAAATCGAAAATAGCGAAAATCGATACTAACAATTTTATTTAAGATCTACTTTATAAGTATAATGAATTAATTACTTAACCAAAACTTTGCGTTAACTTTATTATGTATATTCTTTGCTGGTTTAATTCCAATATGGCATATACATCCTCGTTTTTAGTTTTTAATGATATCAAATCAGGGTCTTTTATGAAAAATTTAGTCGTTTCGTAATTTACGGATGTCATAGGAGCACTTTTTGCCTGGGTCCTTTTCAAAACTTATCCTTCGAGAAATGTTATGTTCGGTTCTTCACTTATTGCAGGCATTATCTAAGTCGGAACTTAAGCTATGGGACCTAATCCAGGCTATTGGATTGAAATGGGACCTATTTTAGTTGCTAAGGCTTATAAATCATTAATGGTAGGAGGTTTACTTATTGTTACACCTTAACTTGTACCTTTTAGATATCTTTTATTATTATTTACTTTTTCAAATATTATTACTTTAGGACTTACTTCTCTTATGCCTTTTTATAAAATGTTTATGGATTAAATTAAAATTAATTGTTTTGTTGGTTTTGGTGTAATTTCGTTTATTTCGTGTTATTATATTAGAAAATGGACATATAAAGAAGATATTGGAATTATAGAAACATATGATCCGAATTCTAAAAAAGATAAAGCAGCTTAAATGCTTTAAGGAGGTATGTAACCTATTAGAGGTTAAAAAAATGAAAATCATGGTCATGAAGAAAGTTTACTTAAATGAGATTTTTTGTTATTTTTTTTTTTGTTAAAAAAAATATTATTTTATCACATTCATTTTTATTTAGATATTATAAATACAAAATAATAATTATTTTATTTATTATTAAAAAATGGAATATTATTATATATTAATTTTAAAACAAATATAGATACATTTAAAAGTTTTTTTTTATTTCATAAATAAAGCTTGTTCTTTCATTTTTTAAGAATTTTTAATTTTGTAATCAATACATAAGATGGAAGAATTTAATTATTTTTTAAATTACTATTTTATTATATATATTTTATTTTAAAATAAACTTTTAGAAATATAATCTTCTTTATTATAATATTTATTTGTTTTAATAAACTGTATTTTTGGAAATTATTGAAACTTATTTTTTCTTAATATACATGGCTTATTAACTATTCTGGGTTTTTTCGGTTTTTTTTTTTCATTCTATAAAGCATTTCATGTATGCTTATGTAAAATTTTAAGACCTATTTTTTATAGACTAATAATTTAAATAAAATCTTTTTTTTTTAAGATAAGTTATTTTATTCTTGATAAATTTCAGTCAAAGTAAAATTTTTAATTATTAAATTTAATTCTTTATTCAGTTTTAGCTTTTATTTAACTTTTTTAAAATTCATTCAAATACTCTTTATTAAAGTAAATTTTTGGTAATAAATACGAATTTTATTTAGCTTATATTTATTTAGTTCGATAGTTCGATTCAAATTTATTTATTTTTATCTAGAAACGCATTTAAATGAAATTGTGAAAACCTATTTATGTTATTATTTTCATTATTATTATGGATTTATGGATATTTTTAGTTTTGGTTGGAGGAAAAAAAAAGAATTTTCGCATGAATATGTTTGAGTATAAATATTTTCGATATTATTGGGGATGAATTATATTTTGTTTATATATTTAGTTAAGATCAGAGTTATAAAATATCATATTTTGTTTTTTATTATTATTTTTTTATTTTAAGGTTTTCATATTTAATATTTTTAATAAAATAATTTTATTAATTTAGATTTAATAAAATTAAAATTATTGTTTTTTTTAAAAAATTCTTATTTATAATAAAAATCAATTTATAAAAAAAAAAAAAACATTTAAAAAAAATATTAATTTTTTTTTTTTTTAAAAAAAAAAAAATTCATTAAAAAAAAAAAAAATACTTATTAATATTTTTTACTACTAAAAAAATATATATATTATAAAAAAAATTAATTTAATAAAATGATTATTTATCAATCTGAAAATACATTTTAATAATAACTCAATATTTTAGCGAAAAGATCTTAGAATATAAAGAATATTAAAAAATTATTATTTTAAAATATTCTCTAAAAATCATTAAAGTGAACTTATTTTATTTTTAAAATTAATTAATTAGTAAAAATAAAAAAAAAAAGATTAAAACAAAACTTCATAAGATTAGATAGAGAAAATATCAAATCTTACATTAATAGTAATACGAATGATGAAATAACATAATTAAATATTTTACATAATAAAATAGTTTAAATATCATACGAGTAATAATATTATATTATATTAATAATAATATATATATATAAATAAAGAATGAGAATAAATAAATAATTTGATAAGGCCCTAGCCTTAGAAATTTTAGTTTAAAATTTATTATAAAAAAAAAAAATAGTATGTTTTGATGATTATAATAATAAAAAGACAATAATTTAAATATAAAAAATAAATTTAGTTTAATTAATTCAAATATTATGTATGTAAAATGAAAAATAAGAAGAAAATAAATATATTAAATATTCAATTGCAGATTAGTTAATTGAAAAATATATTCAATAATAAAATATATAAAATCCAAATTAATAAATAACCTACTTTAATAAAAAAATATTTGCTTTAGAATAAAAAGAAAATGAATGTAGTACGTAATTTATAAGAAATACAGGTAAATAAAATGTATAAAAAAAAATATAAATAAATTAAATATAAAGATAGAAAGTTAAATTAAAATACAAGCATAGACTTATTTAGTCTTTAAAAAGGAAATATTTTATCGACTCAACCTGATTATAATTCTAATAATAAATCAGGATTTTTACTAAATAATAATTGTATAAAAAAATATAGATATATAATAATTAAAATATAAATATATAAATATATAAATATATAAATTAATAAATATATAATATATATATTTTTTTTTTTTCATATATATATTGATATAATTTATTATATTAGAATTTTCAAATTATTCAAATATATCTTTCGACTCAAAAGATATTACTTTTTCATCATCAGAATTAAAAAATTAATGTTTTCCTTTTTAAACATTTACTCTGAATTAATAAAACCAATGTAAATTTTAATCTTTATTCTAAATTTATAAAAATGTTTTTATATATTTTATTATAATTTTAATAGATTAATGCTTTATGGGCGCATTTACAAGAAAATTAGATACAAATTAAACTTTTAGTATAAATTTAAATATACCATAAATCGATAATAATTAAGATATATATAATCCTATATCTTCTCTTGTTTAATAAAATAAAAGTAGAAGCTTTTTTAATTTAAATTAGGAAATTTTGCCATAAATTGATTTAAAATAATCTAATATTGCTGAAAATAATTAAAATGAATGCAAATTTTAATTTGTATAAAATAAAAATAATAATATTTTAGATAACTAAACAGTTTTAAGTGAAAATATAAATGATACAAATATAAATATTTAATAAAATAATAACGATATTATTAATTCCAATAAGTAAATTTTATATATAATTTTTTAGATAAAACTTAATTACATATTTTTGATATAAAAGCTAATAAAATATTTCCATTAAAGGATTCTAATATAGTAATAATGATTTTGATAAAATATTAAATCATAAAAGTGAAATAATCTAAAAATAAATGTGGGAAAATAATTATGACAAATAAACAAAACTAGATTATAGAAATTTAATTGAAAAAAATCTTGTTTTTACAAAATAACTAGCATAAAAATAAATATCTTAATTTAATTTATTTTTCAATTATTTTTTTACCGAAAGTATTATTTAAATAGAATAATAATAAGTTATTGGATATGTAATTATGCTTTTAAGTGGAATATAAAATGAACTCTTTTGTCTAAATTTATAAAGAAATGAATTCTATATAAATAAATTAAATATTACATTATAAGATATAACACGTAAAAATTAATAAAAGAATTTATTTTATTTTAAAACAATAATTAAAAGATGATAGTTTATATATATTCCTGAAAAATTATTTAAAATATGGAACATAAATTTACAGACTTTCTACATTAATAGAAATATATAAAAAAAATCATGAATAAAATAATTAAAATGTAAAAAGATATAAATTATAAAATAAATTATATTATATGTAAATATTAAAATGTATATATATGAATGTATATAAACATTTAATTTATATATATATATATATATATATATATATATAGATATTTATAATTTTTATAATTTATATATATATATATTTATTATCAATTTAAAAAATATTTAGTAAGAAGTATTTGAATTATTAAGAAATTTTCTTTAATCATTTAATTTATAATTAATAACTTTATAAAATACTAAAAGTTTAATAGAACTTCATTTATAACTAAGATAATCTTTTAGAGAAATAGAACTTATTTATGAACTTATATTTTCATACAATTAAAAAAAAGAATTTGATCTTTTGTTTTATATTAATAATTTTCCTAATAATACTTATTTTTTGAATGCTTTATACCAAAAGCTTGAAAAAGAATCTTTTTTGGAGAAAGACTAATAGATTTTATTTACTTTTTTTAAAAAAATAATAAATCCTTTTATTAATCAAATTTCATAATTAATTTTTAAAGGCATTTTGCCATAAATATTAAATATAAATTTCTTAAAGGAAGATTAAAAAAATAAATGTCCTCTATTTTTTCATAATTTAATCAATAAAGTTAATTAAATTATAAAAAATATAGAGCTTTTAAAAGAATGTGATATTTAAAATTATAAAGCTTGTATTTATGAAAACGAAGATTATTTTATTTAAATTTCTAATAAAGCTGATGAAATAATTTCTATCTAAAAATATATTATCTTCCAAAGTTAATAAAAGCAAAATTATTTAAATTAAATTTTGATTTAATTAAAGAACGAAAAATTTAGATTATAAGCTGAAGAAGAATATTAATAATTGGAATATATAAAAACAACAAAGGAGGTTTTTTTTTCTTTTTAAATTAACATTATTTTTTATTATTTTAAATTTAAAGAATTATTAAAATAAAATTTAAGAAAAATAAAAATATAAATAAATCGAAAATTTAAAAAAATAACAATTATTAAAATAATAAAAAGAATCAATAGAACTTGAAAAAATAAAGTCGAAATATACTAAGCTTATAGAAAAAGAGGAAGAAAAAGCTTAGCTTGTAAACATATATATATATATATATATCTATATATATATATATATATATATATATATATATATATATATATATTTATATTTAAATTTATATTTATTATTTTTTTATATAAAGCTTAATAATTAATTTTAATAAGTTAATAAAGAATATTAACAAGTGCTTCCATTTTAGATATTTTAAAAAGAAAGTGAAAAATTTATACCAAAAGAAGAACCTTTAATTACAGAGATGAAAATACTTGAAGACAAATAATTAGAGAAAATGGAAATAGAAGATGAAAAGTAAAAAAATTAAAAAATATAATAAAACATTGATGAAGAAGATGAAAAAGAATAATAAAAAATTGAATAAAATCTAGTTTAAATGTATGATAAAAAAGAAAATGAAATAAAATAAAATTTAATAAAAATAAGCTAAGTAAAGATTTAAGTATAATCTTAATTAAATTAATAAGTTTAATAATAAGATATGAATTCTTATATGTAAATAGAAAACTAAGTAACCTAAAATAGTATTAGTACCTTTAATTAAATTAATGAAGAGAATTTGAAAAATCATAAGATTCCAATAAATATTATTATAAATACTTGTATTTATAATGCAGTATAATAATAATATATAATAGTAATTATTTTTTATATATAAATATATATCTAACTATTGATTTATTTTTTATAGACAAATAAAGCTATATAAAATCTTCTTTTTGAAAAATATAATTTATTTAAAGTTTTTTAGTTTTTTAAAAAATATTTTTTTTGTGAAAGAGGTGATATTATCGATGATTTTTTGGATACCATAGTACTTTCTAATTATGAAATAGACCTTTTTATGTTAAATAATAACATTATTTTATTCGAAGAATAAGATTTAGAATTTGTTTAGGCTTATTTTGAATTAGAAAAGAATAAATTGTCAAATATTGGGTTTAATATACTAAGCTTTAATATAGATTGTATAGTAAAATTAAAAGTTAGTAACTTTTAAGGGATTATGAGTGAAATATTTAATGAGGAAAATTTAAAATTATATATGATTATTTTCGGGAAGTTAATAAAATTTAAATACGCATTGAAAAACTTAAGATAATAATGGTAAATAGTAAATAAGAATATAATTTAAAACAAATAAAAAATATAAAGAATAACCTAAAATTTAAGAATGAAAATATAGAATTTTTTAAACTAATATTTAAATTTTGCGTTTTATGATATTATCGAAAATTCTTTTAAATTTTTTTTGGAAGGAATTGAAAATAATAAAAATGAATTTGAAAAAATAATTCATTTACATAATTATTTTTTATAATTTGTTAATTAAAAAATCTTTTTTTTTTAATGTGAAAATATTCTAAATGAAATTATAAAATTTAGTACTATAATAAGTACATATTGTATTGATTTTTAAGAAAATTTAGATTTTAAAATTTAAGAAATCGAATATGTTTTTGATGCTTTATCATATACAATTATGGATTAAATTAAACTTATTAGAGAAAATGAACTTGTTAATTTAGAAAAGTTTATTTTTTGAATTTTTATCAATTTGTTTTTTTATTTTATATCATTGTGTAATTTAATTAGTTTATTATTAAAATATTTTTAAATGAAATTATATATATATTTATTTTAAGTATTATTATTTATATAGTATTTATTTTAAACTTAAATATTATTTTGAAATTAATAATTTTAATATTCATATAAGTATAAATATTTATATATAATTATAATAGCAAGATCAGTTATATAATTAGCTTTAATACATATAAATTTATTTAATATTATAAATAGATTCAATTATAAATATTTTATTATAAATTAAAAATTAAATAAAAATAAAACATATAAAAAATCTATTTATTTAAATAAAAAATCCATTAAAATAATATAAAAAAATAAAATTGAAATAAAAAAGTAAATTCAAAATTTAAAAAAATAAAAAATTTTATACTTTAATTAAAAAAATAAAATAATTTTTTTTTATTTTTAAAACATAAAAACAAAAAAAAGCAAAAAAAATAATAATAAAAAAATGTTTGCATTTCTTTCCAAGAAAATTGGTATTCCAAATAATATAAAAGTTGAATTCGTATCATGGAATAGTGAATAAGGATGGATAGGAGTAGGAGGTGAACGCGGGTTATTAAAAATCTTAAAATTAGAAGACTAGAAAATTCGCGACGGTTCAGCACCAACCCAAACAGGAGCATTATTATTAAATCAAACATTAGAAAATCATTCAGGAACAGTATCGAAAATAGACTGGAATGTGCGTTATTAGAAATTAACATCTATTGATACAAATGGTTTAATTATAGTATGGATGATTCATAATGAATAATGGGTATAAAAACAATAGATATATATAAATATATAAAAATATATATATATATATATATATATATATATATATATATAAAATTATATTATATACTAATTTATATTAATATACTATATATATATATTATATTATTTTTTATAATCATTACAATATAAATGAAAGTTTGAAGAAATGATTAATAATCGTAATAAAAGCTTTGTTAGTGATATTAAATGGTCTCCAGATGGTAGTAAAGTTTGTATCGCCTATGATGATGGTTCAGTTATTGTTGGAGGTGTAGAAGGTTCTAGACTTTGGGGAAAAGATTATCCACATAGGTAATTATATTATTTTTTTATAAATATTTTTTATTATTTCTATAAAAATAATAAGAATCGCTTTTATGGAATGGTCACCAGATTGTAAAATGATTATTTTTGGTACAATTGATGGTGAAGTAAGAGTCTTTGATAATAGTGGTATGTCTTTACATTAAATTAAAATGGCTTGTTTATAAAGACTAGTTGAACCTACAAAATTATTTAGTCCTAATTTACCTTTAGCTGCAATAGAATGGTATAATTAAGCAAAAATGTATACAGATGATACACCGCCTGGATTATGCATTGCATATTGTATATTTAGGATATATATTATAATTATATAAAAATCTATATTTAAATATTTATATATATATATAAAATTATAATATTTTGTTTAATTATTAATAAGAATGTGGAAGAATATAATTAATGAGAAATGAAAAAGATGATGATTCAATATTAATCGATACTGTAATGCAAATTCATTCAGTAAAATGGAATCCTAATGGAACAGTATTTGCAGTTAGTGGCTAATAAAATGATAATGGCGAAGCGAAAGGAATTGTATAATTTTATTGTAATTAAGGAAATCATTTAAAAACCTTACGTGTATAAAATAAAAATAAAAATTAAAAATATAATAAAAATAAAGATAGCAGTAGCAGATAATGTAGGTAGTATATCGTGGGAAGGAAATGGATTACGTTTAGTAATGGCAGTAGGAAGTTCTATATATTTCGCAAATATAAAAGTTGATCATAAATGGGCATATTTATCAAACAATACATTAGTTTTTGCATATTAAAAATCTGATAGAGTTGAATATTCTATTATTTTTTGGGATATTACAAGCAATAAAAAGACCATAAAATATGTAAAAAATCTATAAAATATAAAATCAGCAGGAGACATGTGTTGCATAATAACATACATAGTAAGTTTAGATTTATGGTAAATAGATTTATGTAATAGTATAGGATCTCCAATTGATTAGAAATAAATAAATATAGAACCAGTATCATGTACAATGACTAAAACACATATAATAGTATCTTCTCATGACCATCTATATACATGGCAGTATAAAAATTAAGTAGAACGTTTAACTACATTTGAATAATAATCCGGATTAAGAAGAATAGGTAGAGAATAAGCTTGGTTTATTGAAAATTCGCCAGATTAAAATACTATATATGATAAGGATTAATACGATGTCGAGCCTATTACAGATGATATAATTGTCTGTACTACTGCAAATGAGCATTTTTTATTTGTTGCAAGATCGTCAGGAGCTGTTTGTTAATTTGCTTTTCCACATTTTTCATTGGAGAATAAACTTTGTTTTTAATAAAGACCACTTTTGATGTCTGCTAATGTGAATTCTACCCATATTGCATCAATTGATTTGTTAGGGAATTTAAGTATTTTAAAAATCAATAATTAAGGGGGAGAAATACTTCCATTTGAAAAAAAAGACTGCTGGTTTGTATAATATTCAATGGATATTCCTAACAGTTTCGTTTTTATGGAAAAATCGAGAATGTATGTAGTGAATGATTTAACTCCAGAAGAACCTATATAGACAGATGGATATATAATTTCATATAAGGATTTTGTTATAAAAGCGGCTTATTTAGATGATTTAGTGAAATCTCCGGATGGCGTTTTGAATTCGGAAGAACTTATATTGGAAATAGAGTCTAATTTATTGAAAGAGATTAAAGATTAATTACATAAGAAATCTATGTAGGAAATGTTTTAGATAATAAAAAATCATAATCATGAATGTCTGTGGAGATTGTATGCTAAGAAAGCTTTGGAAGTATACGATTATGATTCTGCGGAAAATGCTTTTGTGGCCTGCTAGGATTACGCAAGTCTAAGTTTTGTGAAAAGAATTAGAGATTTAGATGATAGAGATAAGTAAAAAGCTGAAGTTTCAGCCTATTATGGGAAAATAGATGAGGCTGATGAGATTTATAAGAAAATAGAAAGAAAGGATCTGTCTGTTTAAATGTCTATGAGGGTAGGAGATTGGAATAAAGTCATTGATTAAATAAAAGAAGGGACAGGAGGGTAAGATTAGGAACTTTAAAAAGCCTATTTGGAATTAGGACATGATTATTCAGAATAGTTTATTTGGGATAAGGCTGCAGAATGTTATGAATTAGCCAAATATAATGAAGGATTAATTGTTTGTTATACTCGAATGGAAGACTTTGAGGCTTTGGAGAAAATTATTTTATAGATCCCTGAAAGAAGTGAGCTTTTAAAAAATTTGGGTGATGTATTTTAGTAAATGGGATTGTGTGAGTAGGCTGTGAAATGTTATTAGAAGTTCGGAGACCTTAAAATGGCAGTTGATTGCTGTGTTTTGTTAAATAATTGGAATATAGCAGTTGATTTGGCAGAACAGCATAATTTTGTTCAAATTGAGCCACTTTTGATTACTTATGCGAATTAATTACTTGAGAAAAATAAAAAACTTGAAGCAGCAGAATTATATAGAAAAGCTAAAAGAAATACTGAAGCAGCTAAAATATTGTCATAAATTGCAAATGATTTAATTGAAAGAGATGCTAATCCTTTAAATATTAAAAAAATGTATGTTATGGCGGCTTTAGAAGTTGATTTGTATAAAAAAAGAATGCTTGATGCTTCTATGACTGGTTAAGGCGATTCTACTGCTAAGGTAATTATATTTTATTATATTAAATATATATATATAAATATATATATATATATATATATATATATATATATATATATTTATACAGACACTTAATTCTTTAATTACTAGTACTATTAATACTTCTAGTGCTGATAAAATTTTAAATAATCCTTGGAGAGGTGCTGAAGCTTGGCATTTTTTTATTTTGGCTCAGAAATAATTATATAATGGATAGTTTAAATATGCTTTAAAAAGTTCTATTAGATTAGCAGAATATGAATTGGATATGGATTAAAGGAAAATATATTCTCTTATTGCTATTGCAGCTTATTATAATAAATCTTTTAGAGAATGTTCGAGAGCTTTTGTGAAATTATAAAATTTACCTGAATTAAATTAGGATGAAAAGGAGCTTTATGAAAATATTGCTGTTGCTATATTTACTCGGTATTTTAATTTTCACAATGATATATATTTTATAAAATTTATATATAATAATAATATAGTAATTAACCTTAAGATGGATAATGTGAATATTACCCTTGTTCAGGAAAAAATTGTTAAGAATAAGTTAGTGAATAGTAATCTTTATTTAATTTTTAACAAAAACTACAAAAACATATATATATATATATTTTTTTTTTAACAAAATATATTAATTTTAGTGATATTCATTGTAAAGCTTGTGGAAGTAATTATTCACCATGTGTGGCTTCTGGTAGACCTATTTTTGTAAAAGAGTTTTATTCTTGTAAAGGATGTAGACATAAAATGATTGAAAGTGAAGTTTAAAGACTTAAACTTTAACATTGTGCTTTATGTCATTTACATATTGATCCTAAAAGATTTGGAGTAAGAGAGGCTAATTGAATAATAAAAATTAAATATAGAAACATAATATATAATTATGATTTATACTTTTTTTTTTTTCATTTAAAAAAAAAAAAAAATATTATTAATTTTAAGTAAAAATTCATATTTATTTTTAATAGAAATTGTTAGTTAAATTTTTAGATTTTGAAATTTTTATAAAGTAATTAATTATTAATTTAAACAAAATAAATATTTTTTATTAGAAAAAAATAAAAAAAAAATTATAAATATAATTGAAAAAAAATTATAAATATATATTAATAAAAAAATATATATAAAAAAAAATATATATATATTAAAATGAAAAAATACCCTTAAAAAAATGGAAATAATGAAGGAAAAGTTATATATAGAGATATAGAAGAATAAAATAATGAAAAAATAGATGAATTATCATCATAAGTAGAATAAGTTAAAGCTTTATCTTAAGAAATAAATAAATTTTTATCAAAAGAAAAAGATTTATTAAATGATATGGATGGAAATATGAGCGGAGGTTAAAAATTAATGTATTCAGCAATTAATAAAATAGAAGGAGTTTTATCATCAAGTTCAGGTAAAACTTCATGCTATTTAGTTTTAATAATCGTATTTTTTTTCATAATACTTTATTTTTTGTTTTGATTTTGATTAATTTTTTATACAAATTTTTTTTTTTTTTTTTTTTTTTTTTTTTTTTGAAAAAATAAATTGTTTATTTAATAAAAAAAGAAGGGATAAAAAATAATAAAAATATGATAAATATTATTGATTTTAAAAAGGATATATATTATACTTTGTATTTAATAAAATTAATATTTAGTGTATTTTTAGATTTTTTATTTTATATTTATAATATATAATAAATTAAATAATTTTATATTTTATTATTATTATTTAATATATAATTAAATATTATATATATAATTATATATGATAAGAATATATTATTTTATTATTTATTTATTTTTATAATTAAAAAAGATCTTAAAATAAATAAAAATATTAAAAATAATATATATTTAACATTTAATAAAACAATCTAATTATTTTAATTAAACAAAAAAATATTTTATTTATATATTTATAAATAGACATTTTATTACTAAATATAAATTATTTTTAATAATAAGAATTCAAATATAGATCATCTTAAATATTTTCTTTAATAATAAATAAATTAATAGTATTAGAATATATTGAATATTTTTTATATTGTAATCATTATAATTAATATTGTAAAAATCATAATTGTATTTATATCAATATTTTTTCATTAAAAATATATAATATTAACATTTATAATTTATTTAAACTTATAATATAAGTAAATATATATGTATTTTTTTATAAAAATTGAATGTATTTTAAATTTATTAAAAGTTTATAAAATTAACTAATAATTAAAGAAATTGATAATCATTTTCTTTTTATTTTAAATAAAAAATATAAAATATATATTTATTTTTAGGCATTTATTTTTTAATTAAATATTTTATCTTTTTTTAATAATAAAAATAAAATTATCCTAAAAATACAAAAATGTATATAAATAAATATAATTTCTAAGAATTGCTTCCTTATTTATAGAAAATTATAAGTGAATCGCATTTTATTTCTATTGATTTTGAATTATCTGGTATTTCTCGTTCAGAGCTTTTAAGGAATAATGGATTTGATACTGTTTATTTTATATAATATTTATTATTTTTAATAACAAAAAAATAAGCTATAGTAAAGATATTGGAAAAATAAATAAAATGTTACAAATTTTTTTCCATTATAATTTGGTTTATGTGCTTTTAAAATTAATTAAGAAAATCAGTAAAAAAATTATTTTGAGATAGAAAATTACAAAAATTATAAATTAAAAGTTAAATGCAAGCATATCCTTTTAATATTTATTTAAGATAATATACTTTTAATGGATAATTTGATCGTACTTATTTATATAATGTAAAATAATATTAAAATTTGGTTTAAAAATTATTAATTAAAAAACAGGCTTCTACTTTTAATTTTTTAGCAAAGTATAATATGGATTTTAATGAAGTATTTAAAAATGGTATTTTATAATTAATTAATTATGTTTATTTTTATAAAAAAGGTGTTTATTTTTATTCCCTTTAATAAGAATAATAACTTCAATCGAAAATAGATTTAAAAGAAATAAAAAATGAGATTTTAAAAGGATAATAAAAATAAGATCATTATATAAAATAATTTATAGCTGAAAATTCTATTGAAGTAAAATTAAATATATAAGTAAAACAAAAAAAATTAAAAGATTTCAGAATTTTTAATAAACATAAGAAAAAAGAAAAAAACCATAAATTTAAATTAATAAAGATATTAGTAATTTTTTAATGATTTCGAACAATATGTAAAAATAAATAAATATTAAAAAATAAATAAATCAAAAGATTAATTCAATATAAAAAGACAAGAAAATTATTGAAATTTTATATGATAATGAAATGCCTTTTCTTCGAAAAAAAATAATTCTTAAAAAAATCAAATAACCGGAAGATGAAGAAGAACAACAAAAACAATAAACTTATATAAAATAATATTAAGACTATGAAAATATAGAAATAAACTTTCGATTAATAATTGATTAGATTGTAAAAGAAAAAAAACCAATAATAGTACATAATGGATTAATTGATATTCTTCATTTATATGATAAATTTTTATTTGATTTACCAGATAGTTATTAGTAATTTAAACACAAAATAAAGAATTATTTCCCTTTAATATATGATACAAAGCATATAATTAGTAAAAGTTAAAAAATAAGCGAATAATTAAAAAATTAATCCGAATTAAGATAATCGTTTGAGATTCTATATAAAATGAGTAAAAATAATATCCATATCTAGGTTTTTGGAGAAAAATATTAACTAGATTTAGAATAATAAAATAATAAATAACATGAAGCTGGATATGATGCATTGCTAACGGGATATGTTTACTTTAAATCTTTATCTATTTTAAATATTTTGAATAAATATAATACTGATTATTTCGATTATGAATTATAATAATTTTAAAATATAATACATAATAATTTATAAAAAAGTTTTGATCTAAATTCTATTGACGATCTAGATGAAAAATATGTTTTTTATATAAAATAATTAAATTCTAATGTACCTTAAGTTAATCTTCTTACTGAATTCTTAAAACAATAAATTGGAGACAATAAAGTATATTATATTGGGAATGAAATAGAATAAGAATATTTTGTTAATGTTTATGATAAAATATTATTTACTATTTTTAATAATAAACTGGAAATAAACTTAAATGGAGTAGATGTATTTTATAAAGATGGAATTTATTTTTAAATAAAGACTTATAAAAGTATATTGATGACAATAAAAAAATTATTAAAAATGATAAAATTTTAAATATAAAAACGTAAAATAATATTTTTGAATGAAAATTAAAACAAATATTAAAATATTTAAAATTAACATGTATATATATATATTTAAATATATATATGAACATATATATAATAATATAAATAAAAAATATTTTAATTTCAATATTCATTTTGTTTAAATGTTAATTCTATTTTATTTTTTCTTATATATATTTACAAAATATTTTATTTTAGGTTTTTTATAACCCCAAAATAAATAATTTTTTTTTTTAATTATTGTTTTTTATATATATTTTTTAAATAAATTAAATTATATAAATTTTATGCATTTTTTTAATTTAAATTCTATACAAATATTATTATACATATAATTTAAATTCAATAAATAATCATTATATTTTTTTATACATTTATTGAAACATTTTTAATGTATTTTTTATTTCTTTCTAAAAAAAATTATAATAATTTTCTAATTTAGTTATTTAAATTTTGACATATATTTAATTTTCTTATATTTTAATTAACTTATTTTTTTTTTAATCTTGCTGGTTTATATGAATATTTTATAATTTAAAAATTGTATTATATTAATTGGTATAAATCATTAATTAATATTAAATTTTATGATAATATATTAATGATTTTATTTTTATTCATTTTATAAAATATTTGATTTTTCAAAATTTTCATTTGGCAAAATAATAAAGACAAATAAAAAATTTTACAATAATTTTTTGTAATTTATATTTTTTATTTTTAATTTATTTTATATTTCATATAAAATAATAAAATAAATATTATCTATACTATTATATTTGAATAGAAATTTTTTATAAACCTAAAAATGTATTTAATATATTTTTTTTATTAAAAACGATATAATTTATAATGAGGTTTATAAAAATAGATAGCAAATTTATTATTTTTTAATGTATTTTTATAGAAAAAATCTATTTATATTATAATTTTTTTTATGTCTTCGTTTTATAATAAATTTATAGGAAAAATATTATAACCTATAAATTAAAGTAAAGCTAAAAATTAAAATAATATATAAATACATATAATAATAATTAAATCAAAAAGAAAAATAAAAAACAAATAATATTGATACAAAAACAAAAAATTAACTAAGAAACAAAAGAAAGTAAAAACGCATGAAAAAAGTCTAAAAAAAAGCTAAAACGAACATTAAAATTAAGAAAGGTAAATATAATTTTAAAAAAACAAAAACAAAAATCAATCATATAAAATAAAAAATACTTAAAAATAAAAAACTCAAAAGGGAAAATGCATTTTCATAAAAAAAAAAAATATAAATGCAAAAATATAATATATTATTATTATTATTTTTTAAAAATGTAAAAAATAATTTTAAAATTTAATCAAAATAATAAAAAAAAGGACCTTGGAGTCAAATAGAAGACACAATATTGTCTAATTGGGTAAAATAAAATGGTACAAGAAAATGGTAAATGTGTTCTGAATTAATAGAAGGTAGAAATGGTAAATAATGTAGAGAAAGATGGTTTAATAGCCTTGATCCATATTTGAAAAAAGGAAATTGGACAACAGATGAAGATAATATAATATTTGAAGGATACTTAAATAATGGATCATCATGGAGTTATATATCAAAGCAATTAATAGGTTTATATATTTTTATATTAAATATAAAATATATATAATCAAAAAGGAAGAACAGAAAACGCAGTAAAAAATAGATTTTATAGTACAGTGAGAAAACTTATAAGTGACTCATTAAATTAAAATAGTGAATAAATCTATGAAAATAATGATGAATAAAGTAATAAAAAGAATGAAAATAAAGATGAAGAAGAAAAATCAAAATAACAATAATATAATAATAATAATAATAATAATAATAATAATAATAATAATAATAATAATAATAATAATTATAATAATAATAATAGTAATAGTAATTATAATCATAACAATAATAATAATTTTTAAACGAATAATTTATTAAATATAAAAATACATAAAATTGTTATTATTAAAATTAAGAAAAAGAAATAAAACCTTATTAGAAAAGATAGTATAAAAAAATAAGCAAAACTAATTACTGTTAATAAAATAAATTGTATTAGCTATTGTAAAATAACAATATTAAAATAAAATAATAGAAATGCTTAAAAGATTATTCTATTTTTTATAGAAAATATAAATAAAATAAAATAAAACCAAAATAAAATAATATTGAAAAAAATAATATTTATAATAGTAATAATAATAATAATAATAATTGTAATAATAGTAATAATAGTAATAATAATATTAATAATAATAGTAATAATATTAATAAAAATCAAGAAGATAATAATTTTAATGACATTTAAATCAAAGAAGAAGATGAAATTTTTTCTTAAACATAAGATAAATATGCTAATAATTAATAAAGTATAGAAAAGTTGGAAGGATAATTTTTTAAGTTTTTCTAAGAGAATTTTAATAAAATTATAATTAAATATATTTAAGATAATGTAATTTAATTAAAAAAATAAATTAATTAATATTATTTAATGATTTATTCTTATTAAAATTTATATAATAAAATAAAGTAATAAGATCTTTTAAAAAAGAAATTTAAAAAACTACTCTTTCAGTAAAAAAGGAAGAAAACTTAAATCCTAATGAAAGAATAAACATAATAATATAACCTTAATAAAATATATAATTTAATTAAAATTATGATTTTTTAATTAATAATAATACTATTGCTTAATAAAATATATTACCTTAACTAAATCTTGTTTAAAATTTAAATTTAAATAAGATTATAAACTAATAGCTAGGCAATAGTGATAAAAAATTAGATTAAAAAATGGCATTTTTATTAAATTAATTAAACACTTTGGAAGGAATGTTATCTTTAACGAAATAGGAATTAAGTAAACTAGAAGATTCTTTATAAATTTATAATTTATGTACATGAAAAAGTTTTTTAACATATTAAAATTTATTTAATTTTATTATTTTTGTAAAAAAAATATTATAAAAAAAATTATATAAAAAATATATAGATATATATAATAGTTTTAATATATGTTAAATATATATTAGTAAATATTTTTTATTTTGAAAAAATTTAAATTATATATATAATAAATATAATATAAAAAATATAAATTAATATATAAATAAATATATAAATATATAAATATATAAATTTATATATTTATATTATTTAATATTTAATTTCATCATATATTTATAAATAATTTAATTCTTAATGTATAAAATTTTTCTAAAATTACTTATTATTTTTAGTAACTCACAATTAATTATTTTTTTTAATAGTATAATTTTCTTAAATTTTCAAATAAAAATTTTTTTTATTATTATTATTTTTTAATTACAAAAAATAATGATGAAATAATATTTTTAAAGTTTTACTTTAATTTTCTCTATCTTTATTTTTTATTTATATATTTTACATAATCTTTTAATAAATTTTAATATTTAATTATACTAAAACATGATATTTTTTTTATATTATTAATTCTTTTACATATTCTTCTTTTTAATAAGAAATATTTTACATATATTTTATCATTTATTTCTTAATATTTATATCTTTATTATAAAAATTAATTTTTTTTTTTTAATAAATAAATATATAATATATATATCTTTTATTAATATTATTTTTAATTATAAAAGTATATAATTAAGCATTATAATTAATAGAATTTATGCTTCAAATATGCTTAATACTAATTATAGAAATACAAATATAAAAATTTGTTAAGATTTTACAACAAATTTATTTATTTAAAAAAAAATAGTTTACAATCATTTGATTAAAGAAAT
>NW_004086186.1:0-73429 GCF_000220395.1 Ichthyophthirius multifiliis | reverse complement strand
TTTATTTATTATATATAATAATAATAATATATAATAATATATATAATAATATATATATATATATATATATATATATATATATATATATATATAATCAAAAATAATAATTATTCTTTAATATGTATTATTTATGTTTTTATTTTATTTAAATTTATTATTTTTTTATTAAATAAAATAATTATTTATAAATTTTTTTCTTATATAAACTTTAGTAATAAATTAAATATATATATTTGTTGTTTTTCAATATATAATTATTGTCTAAATTTACTTATATATATTCTTTTTTTAGATATTTTTACTTTCTTTATTTTTTTCTATTTTATTATAAAAATATTAACCTAAATACTTTAATTTTTATAAAAGTATTTGTTTTATCAATATTGTCACACTTTAGGCAACTCATATATATATAATACTAATTATTTAATAATATTTTTCGTATAATATAGGCCAAAAAAGTATATTTTTAGTGAGTGCAGTAAAAAACTTTATGAGTATGTAGAGTATAATAAACAAAAATAAATTACATATACAAAATTATATATATAGATGTACATATTAAAAGTAATATATATATATATATATATATATATATATATATATAAATAAATATTATATATATATATATATATATTTAAATAAATAACAAAAAATAAAAAAAATATGTAAGGAGCAAATAATTAGGCATAAATATTTTTATAAAGATATAAAAAAGATATAAATAAAAGTGCAAACGCAAGATGTTAAAGATGTTTAAAAATTGGCCATTTAATACACGAATGTTAAAATGAACCCGCAATAACTTCGTATATAGACCTTCAGCCACAATGCAATATAAGTAGACATTAATAAATATATAATAATAATTAAATTTTTTTTTATAGAAATAAAGAGTTAAATATTAAATTTACAGATTAAGAAGGACCTAAAGCTCCATAGGTTAATTATGATAAATATAGACATGTCCATAAAAATAAAGATGATAGCATAGATTATGATAATATAACAGTTACTACACCATCTTCTTCGGATGATGAAGAAGCAAGTTCTTCTTCTTCGGGAAGCTCATCTTCTTCGGAAAGTTCGTCATCTTCAGAGAACTCGGAAGAGGAAGCATCTGTTTCTTCTAAAAGCTCTAGGAAAAGGTCTCCGAAAAAAAAATCGAGGTCAAGATCAAGAAGTAATAATAAATAAAAGAAAGGAAAGAAAAATTGAATAATTATTTTCATTTTTATTATATAATATTTTAAGATATATATATATATATATATATTTTATTATTAAATTAAATATATTTATAAAATTTTTCCTTGTTTGGAGAAATGTTACTTATTTTTTTTTGTTTGATTTTATTTAGATGTTTTTAAATTGTTATTTAAGAAAAAGAGTATAAAAAGGGAAAAAAAAAATTATAAAGCTTTTACGGATTATGGTATTTTATTAATATCTTATTTATATTTTATTATTATTAAAAGAAATGTTTTCCATTTTTATTAAAAAAAACTATTCATTTTATAATTTAAAAAATAATTTTTTTTTATTATTTTTTTGGTTTTTTGCTTTTGAAAAAAAAAAAACAAATTATAAGTTTAAAAATTTTTAATTTTTTTTAGTTTTGAAAATTGTTAATTTTTTTAGTTTAAAAAGTTTTTTTATTTTTTTTAGTTAAAAAATTAATTATTTTTATTAGTTTTAAAAATATTTTAATTTTTTTAAATTGTTTTCTCATTTTTTTAGTATAAAAAGTTATTTTATTAAAAAAAAGTTATATTTAATGAAATATTATGTTATTTGGTTAAAATATTATTCGCAATTGTTGTTTATAGTATCTTTTTAAATTATACTATTTCTTCTATAATTTGCATTTTATTTTTATACAAAAATTAACAAATAAAATATTTATTTATGTTTTGTAGTAAATAGAGTATTTTCTATATTTTAATGCAAAAATATTATTATGTATTTCTAGATAAATTGTAATTCCCATTATTATTTTTTATAATAATTAATTTTATAAATTAAAATATTATTTATTTAATTTAATATATAAAAGTTTTAAATATTTTTATATAAATGTAAATTTATATAAGTGTATAAATAAATATATATAAATATTATAATTTTATTATTAATTTTATTATTTATATATTTTTTATATAGATTTAATTTTTTTCTTCAATTACTGTCATATATTATATCTTTTACTAAATTATATTAAGCTAAGTTATTATTTCCTTAAGAAGTATGTTTTAACATAATTAATATATCTTATTCACTTAAACCTAGATCTTATTATTTTATTTTATTTATAATTTAAAATAATAAATATTATTTATATGTTTAATTATATTAAAAAAACCATATTTTATATTTGCTTAATTTAAAGCATAGAAATCAATCGCATTTTCATTATAATTGCCTAAATTTGATATAAATTTAAACATAATATCAAAGTTTGAATTCTTTTTTATATTTATAATAGTAATTTTATTTATAAAAAAATAAATAGAAATTAACATTTTTGTAATCAAAATTAAATAATTCTTAAAATTGATCATAATTTAATAATGTTTCATCTAAAGAATGAATTTTATTTAATAAAAGTTAACATTCTTTGTCGACACCTATATATATATGTATATAAGTATATATATATATATATGTATATAAGTATATGTATATATATATATATATATATATATATTATATTTTTATATATTATTATATATAATTTTTACTCATTTCTTATATTATTCTCGCAAATAATTCAACATCTATTAATCCTGTATCTTAATTTTTATATTCATTAAAAATTAATTGAATATGATTTTTTTAATTTTCTTATTTTTATTTAATATCTCTAAACATTAATTTAATATAATTTTTATATTAAATATAATATATATAACAATTAAAATTTATAAAAATATATATATATAATTCAATATAAATTTTCTTCTTCACTATCTTATTATTATTCAAAAAATTAAAATTTGGATGCTTATTTATTTCTAAGACTAATCTAATCATCATAATCTTCTACTTCATTAATCATTCTATTATTATACCATTTAAATATATCACCATTAAGATTACTTGTAATAATTTCCATTTTATTAGGATGCCAAACAGCATCTCTTATAATAGTCTATTTATTATCATTTAATACACATGCAAAATCTTTATAATTTAAAATATCATACATATATAATTTTCCACAAGAACTTGCAGTGTACAAATATCTACCTTCTGTCATATTTTAAGGAGAAAAATGACATCTCATTAATGTTCTAGATACACTATGACCCCTAAATGTATGAATGGAATTATCGTAATTTTATTATTAAGTCAATTTAGATATTTCTAAAACTTCTTACTAATTTAATGGGCCATATCTATTTGAATATATAATAAAAAATAAATATTTACACATATATATAAATATATATATATATATATATTTATATATATATATATTTATTAAATTATATATATTAAAATATATATTACCTGTAATCATAGTTGTAATTTTTTCTTGGTTTACTTTCATAGTCTTATTCACTTTTTCTCAAATCCCATAGTTTTAAACTTTAATCTTTTGAATTCGAAGCTATATAATAGTTATCTTATCTCGAATCTACACTTGTTATACCACCTACATGTCCAATTAATACTCCTGATTGTTTTCCTGAAGAACCTAATGCTCTTGTATCCCTTTTTTAATATATAATTATTTTTATTTGATTTTTTATGCATATATTTTTTATTTTTTTCTGTAATATTATTTTATATTAATTATAAGAAGAAATAAAAAACATAATAATAAAATATATATATATATATTACCATATTTTTAATAAACAATCATCACTTCCAGAAACAAAAACATTTGATTTGCTTTTATCTATAAAACATATAGTATTTATATCATTAGTATGTGCGGCTATACTATCTTATAATCTATTTTTTTCTAAATCAAATAACTAAATATACTAATATAAAAATTATTATATATAAAATTATTAACTTTTATATAAGATTTTTTATTCCTTTTAACGCCTGAACTTGCAATAATTTTGGACTCATCACCAGAAAATTTACAACTAAAAAATCTTAAAGAACTATAATAATAATTATCATCATCCTCTTCATCTTCTCCTTAACTTAAATTATAAATACTCTTATACGAACCTGTCTTACAATCAAACAAAGAAATAAAAGGATTCAAAGAACAATGGATCATATACCTCCCGCATTTACTTAAATCACTATCTGTTATAGTCCATGTAATACCTTAAGGATTTAATACTTTCCATCTTTTTAAAAAACCATCTTAATCATTATATACATGTAAACTCTCTTATGTTGTAACAAGTAATTTAGAACCGTCTTCATTAAATAATGTATTATATATAGATTAATCTATATTATCAATTTATTTTCTCTATTATATATATAAAATTGAATTATATAATGTATATTATTATATATATAAATATATATTAATTTAATTATATATATATTTTTTTTATTATCTTTACTTTATTTGGTAACATATTTTAGGCTATTTTTGAGAAATAATTATAGGAAAGTGGAAGATTTAATTAGTTATTTTAAATTTGAAATTTTTAGAAGAGTTTTTTGTTGCTAAATTATTGGAGTTTTCTATGGAGATTTAATAATAATGTTTTTGATTATTATATAATTGTTTATTTATTAAATAATCATAATTTTCAGTAGCAAATTTAATATAAGTCTATTATTATATTTTAATTAATGATTTTTTTTTTATTATTCAATTACTTTGTCATTATTTTATGAATTTTTTTATTTCTTTTAAATAGAAGATAATAATCTTTTTATTATTTATCTAATATATGAAAATCTTGATTATGAATTTTATTCGTTTTATTAATAGTTTTCTTAATTATCATATTCTTAATCTTCTACTTCAACTTCTTATTAATTTATATCCTATTCAGATATTTAAACCTCTTAATCTTATTTTCTTTCTTCAATGATTTTTTCTTAATCTACGTCTTAAAGTTCTTATTAATAAGATATTTTTTAGATTTAATCTTATTACATTTATAATTTATTTAGTTTTTTTATAATTTTTATAGTTTTTATCTTTATTTTTATTACTAATCAAATATATTTCTAGAAATAATCTTTGCCATAATTTATATACTAAATTATTATATAATATAATATATTTTTTTTTATATATATATATATTAATTTTTTTAAATTTCAAATTATTATATTTAATTATATAATAATTTTTTACTTTATTAACTTTTTATATTTTTTTAATTATTTTTTCTTATTAATTTATTACATTTTTTGAAATTAATTCAATCTTATTTTTTTAAAATATCTAGAAAAAAGAATTTTTAAATTATACCTATTCTATATATTTTTTTTTAATTAAATAAATATTAATCTATTTTAAAATTTAAAAATGACATGTATTATTAATAAAATAAAAATATTTCATATAAATATAAATAATATTAACATTCTAAAATTACTATTAAATATAAACAAATAATAATTTTTTAAATATAAATTAATATAACAATTTTTTTTAATTTTAATTTATGATTTATATATAAATGAAGAATAACTTATTTTATATATAATAAATAAATATGTTATTAATAATTATTAATATATATATATATATATAATTTTCTCAATTATTTTGGTATCCTTAATATAATTTATACATAGTTTAAATTGATTAATAATTTGTGAATTTTTTTTTTTAATCTGTATATTCCTATTAAATCTAACTATTTTTATTATTTTATTTATTGTTTTGTAGTTCTACTTAATTTTTTAATTCAAACTATTCATTTTTCAACATATGGAGTTCATCTTCTAAAAAACTAAGTCTATCTCTTAATAATTACTCCGAAATTTATTTATCTTAATATAATATTTTAAATGAATCTACAATTTTTTATGGAGAGTCAGGAGGATTATTATTCGAAGTCACTAATAATTCATAAATTTATTTTTTATTATTTTGAAAATTTTTTAGAGCGTTTACACTATTTTCTTCATATTTTTATTAATTAGAATTTAATATTAAATCTTTTTAGATTTAAATATTTAAAGATGTATATTAAGATTTTAATGTAGTGTATTTTTCCTTTGCTAATTTTTAATCGTACATTAATTTATCAATTATATATGATAAACTATTTATTTAATCTACTAAAGAATCTATTTTATCTACTAATTAATAAATTTACTAATCTTGGGTTTATGATAATTCAGTTTCCATATATTTATTTTATTTAAGAGAAATATTATTTTTATTTAGATTAATTATAGAAATAAAATAATTATTTAATAAAAAAATAAAAATGTTTAATATAAAAGTATATATAAAACAATAATTATTAAAATAATATACATATATAACTTTATATATATTTTTATATATAGAGAGATTTTTTATAAATTTTTATATACTAATAATGTTAAAAAAAAAAAAAAAATTATTAATAAATATTAAATAAATTTTATTATTATCATTTTAAAAATTATATAAAATACTATTAATTTTCAACGTAATTGTCTAACATAGAAGGAAAATAAAAATGTGGTTATCCATTTTTAGTTTTTTATCAATCCAAACGATTCCTTCTTATTATAATTAATTGATTTTTACATTAAATTTCTCTTTATTCCAATTTTTTTATTCAATCATTAATTATTCGCTAATATATCCCATCTTAATTTATAAATATATAAATATATATATATATATATATATATATATATTTTTTATATTTTACTATTTATATAATTATATACCTTTTCAGCTATTTCAATTAATTCTAAATATTCGGATGTCATATTTATTTATGTTGTACATATATATTAATTATTTATTATTTTACATCCTCCGAACATTTAAATTGTTTCTATAGATTATTTTATATCATTTCTATTTTTATATATTTTAAATATATTTATTTATATTACAAATTAATTTTTGTTTTATATTTTTTTTCAAATTCTTTTATAATATCTTCTATTTTCATCATACCTCCATTTAAATTTTTTTTTCTTGAGCAAATATCCAAAATTTTCATCTTTTTTTTTTTTTTTTTTTTTCTTCTTAATTTTTTTATATAAAATAGTTATAATACTGTTAATTCATTATAAAAATCGCCAAAACCAAGATTTGTAAATATATTTTTTTAAGCTATTTTTTATATATATTATTTATATATATTTTTTATAAATACATATCATTGGATCTACTCCTAAATCTTAACATAATCTATTAAATGTTTCTCTGAAATTCGGGTCTTTATTTATTTCGTTTTAATATTATTTTGCATAAGTATTTAAATTTTCTGTAAAAATGTTATATATTTATTTCATCTTTATTTTATTTAGATTTAAATTGATTTTTTTTATGTATTTTTTAGTACTTTTTAAGCTTTTTATTTTATAACTTCATCTACTTATAATTCTTTTAATTTCTTTATATAAATTAGTAGATATTTTTTATATATTTATAAATACTTATTATTTTAATTATTCTTAATAGAAAAGTTTTCCTCTATAAGCCATTATTTATTAAGATTGTAAAATAAAATATATATATATATATATATATATATATATAAATAAATGAAAAAAATATACAATATTAAATTTTTTATAATAATATATACAAAAAAAAAAAAAAAATATTTCATTAAAATCTTTAAATAATATCCAAAAACTAATAAACTCTCCCATCTTATTCAAAAGCTTCTATTTTTATTTTTTCGATTCCTCCCATTTAAAAAAATCTCCTTTTAAATTCTTCACATTTTTCTACACACCCCAAAACTGCTTCTAAAACTTATAAATAAATTTCTATAGAAATCCCTTCTTAAAAATCTCTAATATACACAAAAACCTCAAAAAAACCTTAAAACTTCAAAAAGCTTATAATTTAATAATACTCAGCTTCAAAACATAAATTACATAAACTAATTAAAAGCTAATTTTTCGCCTTAAATTAACTTTCGTTCCAAAATGCTTCCAAAACAACCTCCAAAGTTCCACTTTCTACAAATTTTTAAACTTATTAAGGATTCCCAGCGGCTAAATTACCCACAAGCCAACCTGAAGTGATTCTTATGAGACTATTTGGATGAAAAAGTAGGCTTTTTACATGTAAAAAAATACCTTATTTTATTAGTTCTTACGTATATATATAATTAGAACTTGCGAAATTACCACAAAAAATAATTAAACGATAAAGAAGTTAATTAGAAAGGGAAAAAGTGAAGAATTTAATCATATTTTTGGGTATTTTATACTTAATTAGGTCTTAGAAAGTCTCATCATATTGCGAAATTATCGAAAGGGAAAAAATAGTATATTAGAGGATGATTTCGTGTATTTTTTAGGGGTCTTTTTGCAGATTTTAGTATAGTATTTATGAAAAAAAAGGTAAAATATACCTTATTTGTTAAAAATATTTTAGAAAATTCACCTGTATTAATTTCATGATAAAATAAAGGATTTATTCTGAAAAAAAATCATTTATATTTTACTGTAAATAGGAACTTAGTACCATTATTATTTTATTTTCGGTATTTTTATATATTAAATCGACTATATTTTCCTCCCATTCATACCCTAGGAGATTATTTAGTCCAAATATTGAATATTCAGTAAGACTTTGGGATGACTAAGTATTTATTATATTCAAAAAAATATGAAAAAATAGCACTTTTTGTTACTAAGTTATACTAGGAGTAGACGATAAATTCGCTAGGAGTAAAAGGGATTGTGTTTTGAGTTTTTATAAGGGTTCTTTTTATGTTATTATGTCTATTAAGACATCCGGAAGGTCTGTTTAGAGGAGATTTTAGAGTGATTTTTCATCGGTTTTTTGGATAATTTTTTCTAGGATTTACTAGGTTATTTATGTTTAAGGAGTTTATATGGATTTTTTTAAATAAAAAATTTGTGTTTATAGGTCTTTTTAAGTATATATTTCTAAAGAATTAGTTTGGACGTATTTTTGACGCGTTTTTTATAATTGATTTTCTTGTTTTTTTTTACGAATTTCTATACGAAAATCTTCTTTTTTTTGTTGTTTTTAATTATTTATAGTATTATTCATTTATATTATTTTATATATAAAAAATATTTTTTTTATATATATATATATGTATATATAAATTAGATTTTTTTTTTTTTTTTTTTCTTATTTTATATATATATTATATTTATATGTATATTTTTTTTTTATTTTTTCTGGAAATTCCTTTTTTAATTAATAAAAATGAAATAAATTATATAAAAACTTGTCGAAAACTAAAATTTTACTGATTTTTCAGCTGTTTTTAGAGGCGGTTATAGAGTTTTTGATGGTCTTATAAAAAGATAGACTGAATTTGATATTCGCAATATAATTCCTCCATCAAAAATGACATAAAATTTGAGTACTTTTGACTATACAAAAAATGATACGAATGTATTTTAAATATAAAAATAAGAAAAACATTATGAATAAGATCTATTATAAAAACAAGAAAAATAAAAAAATACTGTATAAGATATAATAAATCAATAAACAAATGAATAATAAAATGGAAAACAATTAAATAAGACTTAAAGTGCAGAAAAAAATAGTAAATAAATAAATAATTAACAAAAAACAAACAAAAATACTAGAATTTAATGTCGGAAATGAATAAGCAGTTCCTTCCAGTTAGATCTCAAGAGCATATGGATTTGGTACTTTAGGCTTATAATTAGCCTATGGTGCTGCCAAGGAATTATTAAGAACATCAATAGTAAATAATCTCAATATATATATATATATATATATATATATATATATATATATATATATATATATATATATGTTTATAGGGAGTTAAATAACGCTCAGGTGGGGAAGGATTAAAAGGTTTACTTTTATCTGAAGAAAATGCAGATATTCTTACAAAAAAATTATGCAAAATGAGAGGTGCGCCATTAAAATTAGCATAAGCTTTAAGCATTTAGGAAGAAGAAGTAATACCAAAACATGTAAAAGAAGCTTTTGAAAGAGCTAGATAGTCAGCTGATATAATGCCTTAGTATTAACTATATGAGATGATGGTTTAGGAATTAGGAAAAGATTGGAAAGAGAAATATTTTTCTGAATTTTCTGATATTCCGTTTGCAGCAGCTTCTATAGGTATATATATATTTTTATTATGATTAATACTTGATTTTGTTATTTTTATATATAGGATAAGTACATAGGGCAAAACTTTTAGATGGTACTGATGTGGCTGTTAAGATTTAATATCCGGGAGTTAAGGAAAGTATAGATAGTGATTTAAATAACTTAAAAAAATTGATGATTTATACAGGATTATTTCCCAAGTAAATGTTTTTAGATAAACTTATTGATTATAGCAGATTGGAATTAATATAAGAATGTGATTATGTAGAGGAGGCTAAAAAATAAGAATAAATGAGAAAATTTTTAAAAGGAGATAAAGATTATAATATACCTATGGTTATAAAGGAAATTTCTACAAAAAGAATTTTAACTAGTGAACTAATACAAGGAGTATATATATATATATATATATATATATATATTATTATATATATATATATATATATATATATATATATATATATATATATATATATATATATATATATATATATATATATATAAATTTGAATATATATTTTTAGGATTCAATAGATTATATTTGTTATAATTATAGTTAAGAAGAAAGAAATGACATAGGAAGAAGACTAATGAAACTTACTTTAAGGGAACTATTTGAATTCTAAACTATGTAAACGGATCCTAATCCTTCTAATTTCTATTTCAATAGGTTTTATAATAAACTAAATTTAATAGATTTCGGAGGAGTACATTCATATAGTGATGAATTTATAGAAGTCTATTTAAATGTTATTTATAATGCAACTATTTAAAATAGAGAATAAATTATCGAATTATCCAAAAAATTAGGTTATTTAACAGGCGAAGAAAATTAAACTATGATTAATGCACATGTATAAAGTATAATCACTGTAGGTGAACCTTTCGCTTATGAAGGCAATTATGATTTCGGGAATTAAACTTTAACTTAAAGAACATATTAATAAATGCCACTTATGTTAAAAAATAGATTGTGTCCACCTCCTTAATAAACTTATTCGATTCATAGAAAACTTTCAGGTTTTTTGTTTTAATTAATATTATATTGTTTCTTTTTTTAACAAAAAAAAAATTATTAATTTATTTAGGTGCGTTTTTAATAAGTATGTAAATCAAAGCAAAATATAATTGTAAATAATTATTTATGGATATGTATTAGAAATATTAATAGAAAAAAAAAATATGAGGTTTTAAATTTTTTAAATATAATTAAAAGAAAATAATAAAAAATTTTGTATTTAAAACTTTTTTTGTGTATTTTTTTATTTTTTTCTTAAATAAAAAAACATATAAAAGTTTTTTATTTTATTAATAAATTAATATACGTATTGTTTTTATTAATTAAAAAATTAAAAATAGTATAAAAAATATTAAAAAGAATATATGTATTATTTATATAAAAGAGTAAAATTTAATATATTTATTAAATAAAATTTACTTAAAATATAATATTTTTGTCTTTGTTTAGTTTTAATAAAAAAAAAATCATATGTATTTTATTTAAAATTCTATAGGAAAATGAAATATATATTTATTTTAATATTAGAAAAAATAAAAAATATCAAAAATTATATTATTAGAATATATTCATTAAAAATTAATTTAAAATATTATATATAAGTATAATGTATATTAGAATGTTATAAATTAAAAATTAATAAAAAAATATTTATAAATAATATAAAAATATAAATATAAATATATATTTATATATATATATTTCTATTTTTATCATTAATTTTATTTTCTTTATTTTATTTACATATATTTTTAATTTTTATTTGTATTATTTTAAATATATATAAATATATAAATAATAATTTTCTTTTAGTTTTTAATATTTTATATATAAATTTTTACAAATATTTTATATTAATATTATATAATTTTACAGGTAATATATAAATTTATATATTAACAAACTTACAATAAATAAATATATATCTAAAAAATCATTTTATTAGATTTTTGTGTTATTATTTAAATGTTTATTTTTTTATTTTTATTATTTAAGTTAATATACTTAATTAATATTATAAAATTATTTAGAAAATACTCTTATTAATGAATTATATATATTTATATTTTTATAGTATTAAATTTAATTTTTATATTTTTTAGTATACGAAAATAAATACTATGTAATTAGTTTAGTTATATTTAATTTTTTAATATTGAATTTTAAAAAAATATTAGTTAATTCTAAAAAAATTGTAAAGATTTAAAATTGCTTTAATGTATAATATCACTTCTGGAAATTAAATGTAGTTTATTAATTAAATCACCATAGAAATTTTCCTTTATAATAAAATTATAAATATACTAAATTTATTTTACTATGAAATTAAAATTTTAGGATAAAAAAATATTCTCTTTTGATATTTAGAAATAATTATGAATAAAAAATTTATATTTAATAAATTATATAATAATTATAAAATAATAAAAATAAAAAAGTAGTTATAGATATTATTAGAAATAAAATATTTATAATTAAAAAAATATAATATTGGAGGTAACAAAAATTAAAATTTAATAATAATAAAAAAAACGTGTTAAAATGATAATAAAAATAAATTTTTGAATTAATATAAAATAAAAAAAAAAAAATTAAAAAAAGTAAATATCTCAAGTTTAAAGAAGAATAATTTTTAAATAAAGTTATTTATATATAAAAAAAATGTATAATTTTTTTTAAAAAAATGTATATATATATATATTTATATTTATATTTATATTTATATTTATATTTATATTTATATTTATAAATATATATTTTTTTATAAGTTTTTTCATTTAAAATATGTAACATTTATTAACGAAAATATTTGAATTTTAATAATATATTCAATAAAAAAAAGTATCTACTATTTCAATTTTAAAGAATTAATAAATATAAGAAGAAGTATAACAATCAAATTTTTTGCCTTAAAATTTATTAATAAAAGAAAAAACACTTTCCTAAAATGTATTTACACAAGAAGAATGGAAAAAAATAATATAAACAAAAGAACTAAAATACACATCCTATTTTCAAATAAAAGTTTCCCTTCATAAAGGAATTCCTGACGATATTCGTCCTTAAATATGGTTTTGGTTAACTGATATGAAAAAAACTCAAAAATAATACGCCAAAAACATATATTAGAAATTAAAAAATATGCCAAATATAGAATGGGATTAATAAATAAAATTAGACGCCAGAAGAACAATGTAAAATGAGGAAATTTTCAAAGAAGAAAACGGATAAGGACAAAATGCTTTATGTAATATATTAAGGGCTTATGCTAATTTTTAATAAGATATAGGATATACATAGGGAATGAATTATATAGTTGCGACTCTATATATAATATTAGATACTAAAAAATATAAAAATATAAGATAATCTTTCGGGAAAGAACAAATAAATAGCGAAGATTAAGAGGAGTTTTGTTTCTGGATTTTTATATATATTTTATATAATAAAAATTGGTGTGAAATATATAGAGATGGTTTAGCAAAATAATTCGTTCTTATAGACTTTTTAAAGAAACAAATTAAAGAAAAACTGCCAAGAATATATTCCCATATGAAAATGTTAGATATTGATGTTGGAATGTGCTTTAATTAGAATTTTTTTACTTTAATGACTTATTATACTCCTGTAGAGTTTTCAAAATTTATTATTGATATATTTCTATTTGATGGCGAGAAAATAATTATTGATGTGCTTATAAGAATACTAACATTCTGTTAAAATAAAATTTTAAAAATAGATTGTATGGAAAAGCTTTTTCAGTTTTTAAAAAAAGATTTAATTATATATACTTTTGAAAATTTTGAAAATTAAATTAATGTTCTTTTACCGAATAATTAAACTGAAATATTAATAATTTGAATATATATAAATTAAATTATAAATATAAAATATATAATTATAAAAATATATTAATATATATAAATATATATATATGTAAATATATATATAAATATATAAATACAAATATATATAAATATATTACACATTTTTTTAATTTTATATAGCTTTTATTTTATTTATATTATTTATATTTTTAAAAATAATTTATAATTTTATATATAAAAAATGAGTTAATAAGATAAATATAAAGATGGAAATATAAAAAAAACTGGTATAAATTGGAACGATTTTAATTATCCTCCGTTTATTAAAGTTATTCATTTTTCGCCTTTTGATTTGCAACCTCCACATAAAAGAATAGCTTTATTATTATGGCTTACTCATATTATGATTTTTACTATTTCAATAATAAATATAATAAATAATATAGCTCAAACAGTTAGTGGCTTTAGTTCTTTAAGGATTCTTTATTCATTTTTATTTTTAATTCTTTTTAATCCTTTAGCAGGTTTAGCATTTTATTAAGGTTTATTAGCTTTTTTAGAAGATTAATCTAATTTTAATAAATATAAATTAATCTCAGGATTATTATCTATTTTTTATGTAATTTGTAGCATTGCAAATTTTTTAGGTTTTAATGGATTTATTAGAATTCGATAAGTAAGTGGCTTTGCAGTCATTTTATGTCTTATTGAATCTATTATATTTATCTTAATTATTATTATTTAAGTTTTTCTTATTTATAAAGCTCAAAAATGGGAAGATGGATAGGCTAAATTAATACAAAAGTCTTCTTAAATACCTAAAAATGAACAAAGTGCATGATTTTTCTTTATTTTTATATAGATATTTTATATTATATTATGTTTGTTTTTATTGAGTAGATAATACAAATAAATAAGTATAATATATATTTAAATAAATAATAAAAAAAAATTAAATTCTTTATGTAAATAAAATAAAATATATAAAAAATATATAAAAAATATATATAAAATATAAAAATATAAATATAAATATTATGTTAAATTTATTTTTAATTAAAACATATATATATATATATATTATAATAATATATAATAAAAAAAAAATTATTCAATAAAATTGAATGAATAAAAAAAATTTTAATAAAACCTTTTTAATAAATAGAAAAAGACTAAAAAGTTTTAATTGATATAAAATCAATGTAAATTGAAAATATATATAAAATAAAGTGAATTTTCTATATAATTTTTTTTCTCTATATTATTTAAAATATTATTTTAATTTGAATATAAAAATCAATTGTAACAATATTTTTTATTTATAAAATTATTTTTATATTAATTTATAGAATAATCAAAAACTTATTCTTTATATGGTTTATGTTAAAATATTAGAGTTTTTTATTCATTAGTATAATAAAAAGAGTTAATTTTAGGATGATTTATTTATTGCTTTTCTTATAAATAACATTATTTCTATTCTTCATTTAAATATGGACTTCTTAATGAGTTTCTTAAGAATTATATATATTTATCGTTTTCTATATTTCTATTTATATTGTTACTTTCTTATTAAATATATATATTTCCTTAAGAAAAATTATTACTTTATTATGGATAATATATATTATCTTAAGGCATATATGCATTTTCTATAGGAATATATATATTTTATTATTAAATAAATGTCTTTTATTATGGACTATAAATATTTTATTATGGAATATAAGTATTTTATTAAGGAATATAAGTGTTCTATTATGAGAAATCTATGTTTTATTTATTATTAAATATATTTTAATAGGGAATGAATTTATTTTATTGTTTTTATTATTAATATTGATTATTATTTTCTTAAAAATATTATTTTAGATACTATGAATTATATTAAGAAGAATAGTGATTATCTTATTAATATTATATATTATTATTTTAAGGATATTATATATTATTTTATTAATATTATATATTATCTTATGATTATTATAAGTTTTCTTAAGGATTTTATATGATATTTTCTTAAGATTATTATATATTTTATTGTTTCTATTTTTAATTTGATTATATTTCATTATTATTTTAACTATTTTCAAAAGATAATTTTTTTAATTATTTTTCTACTTTTTTTATGCTTTTATTTAATTACTGAATGTATTTTATATTCTCATTTGACTCTTTTTCTATTAAATTCAAATGTTTTATTAATTCTTCTTAGGTTTTTTTCCCTTTTGGGGATAATAAATTCGAATTTATTTCGATTTACTTTAAGTTTTGCTAAATTTATTCTTTTTTTTAATTTTTAAAAATAACATTTTTCAAATTTTCAATTTCTTGTTTCTATTTATTGAAATTTTCAATTAATATATTATATTTTTCGTCTTTTTCATCTTTATTTTATAAATTATTATCGTTTCTTTTAATTGTAAAATCATTTTATTAAGATAACATAATAATTTAATTCTATAATTTTTATATTTAATTTTTTAAAGAATTCTATATTTGAATATTTGAGGGTGTTGTAAAATTTAATATACTCAATTATTATAATTAAGCATTTTATAATTCTTAAATTTAATCAAAAATCTATTCATATTATTCGGTTATATTAGTTGTTTTAGATTAATCTAATTTGTCCATTTATTATAAGAATTATTCAATATTTTAATCTGAGTTATTATTATATTAATATTGTTATTTGATTGAATTTTTTTATGATTTTAACGAATTATTTTAAGATTTAAACGAGTAAAAATCTAAGTTTTCTTCTTCTTTTTTTGTATATTATTATGTCAATATCTATATGTTATTATTATTTACATTTTTTTGATTTTAAGTTGATTTTTAAATATCCTAAATATATTGTTATTTTTAAGAATTCGTTAATAGTTAATTTTATTAGTTTATTTATTATAATTATTTAAAAGAATTTTCATTTGTTTATTATTATTTATATGTATTTTATTAGATCTCCTTTTTTTATTATTAAGAATTTACTAAATTTTATTGTATTTATATTTGATTTTATTAAAGTATTTATTAATTTTTCATATTCTATTACATTTCTTATTATTTTTATATATTTGTTTAGTTTTATTATTTTAGAGAATGTGTCATATTTTATTTAATTTCTTATTAATTTGTTATTATTTATTTTTAAGTGATCCCATTTTTAATATCGTTTTTTTCTTAATATTTTAATTATAAAGAGGAATTTTTATGTAGACTTAATTTTTAAAATGTATCAGCCTCTTATATTATATTCTTTATTATATTTTCTTAATTATAAGTATTTTCCAAAGATTCATTAACTTCATTTATTATAGGCTCATAATTTAGTTATTTTTTATTTGTATTTTCTTCATTATAATCAGGTAAATTTTACAAATCGTATTCTTCGTTTTCTTAAAAATTGTCAAATTAATTATTTATAAATATGTCATTGTTATCTTATTTTAAATCTTTGTAAATTTAATTTTTGATGTTTTATTATTAATTTATATTATTTTTTTCGATTATATTATCTTAATATATTTAATTTTTTATTATATTATCGTTATTTTAATTATTAATTAATATTTATTAATTTTAATTGTATATAGAATTTTATTATTTTAAATTATTATTTATATTTTATTCAACTTCAATAGTATTGTTATTTGTATCGTTTTTTATATTTTAAACTGATTAATATTAACTATCATAAATTTTATCATCTTATTAATAATAAGAATAGAACTAAGTATCATTAGTATTACTATTATTATTATTATTATTATTATTATTATTATTATTATTTTCTTTATTATTTTCTTGTTTTTCTATATTATCTATATTAATATCATCATTTTTTTTTTTATTTTTTTTTTATTATATTTTCTTATCAGCTTTTTAAATTTATTATTCTTTTTAACTCCAAAAATCTAAAACATCCTTATCAATATTACTTTATTTATTTTTATTATTTTATACATTCTTTATTTAACTTTAAGATTAAATATTTACATCACTATTCTCATTTTAACTTGATAGTTCATTCCAAATATCTTCAAATTATTTTTAGTTTTCTGAATTTTATTTATTTTCTTAATTTGTTAACTCATCCATTTAGATATCGCTTAAATTTATATTAAAAATTTCTTCTTATTTCTTTTATTTATTAAAAAAGTTTATAATATCATTTTCTTCTTCTTACTTTTTTTCAAATCCATTTAACATTAATTTTTTGTAATTTATTTATTTTCAAATTGTTACAATTATTTTTTTTACTATTATTTTCTATATTATTGTTTTAATCTAATTACTATTATATTTTCTATTAAGGAAATTATATATTATTTTAGCTATTTTTTATATTTATAATTTGATTTCCTTCTATTTTATTATTTTTAGTATTATTACCTATTTCTTAACTTATTTAATCTTAATTATATTATTTTTATGCGGAAATAATTTTTTATTAAGATTATATAGTGCTTAATTAATTTGTAGATATATTTTCTCCTATAAGTATTTATTGTTTTTATTTATTTTTAGATTTCGTTGGCGTATTTGTATCCATAGGTTCAATAATTGTTTTAATTTACTAATTTTGATTATTTTATTATTATATATTTTATTTATTTTATATTTATTATTCTATATTTGAAATACTTTTTTTTTAATGTTTTTTGATTTATTCATCAAGACTATTTTCATTTATTTTTTAAGAAATTTTAATTGAATTTGCAAAGTCGCTAAAATTTATAGAAATTTGTTCGTTTTTTTATTTTCTATTGTTTATACGACTTTTTATAATTAACTAGATTCTTTATTTTATTCGAAATTTTAAATTTATTAATTAAAACTTTCTTATTATAAACTTTAATTCTCAATACTATAAAAATCTTCATTTATATTTTAATCTTCTTTTGGGTTTTATTATTATTCGAAAAAGCTATTTTGTTCTCCTTTTTATTAGAAAAAGATATTATTTTATTCAGGTTTAAATTATTTATCATTTTCATATTATATTTATTAATTACTTTATTCTTAATATTCGAAATCATTATCTTGTTTATTATTATTATTTTATTAATAATGATTATTTTCTTAATTTGAATCGTTATTTTAATAATATTATTTTTCCTAACTTGTATTATTTGAGGTGTCATTTTATTAGTTTTATTTATTATTTTATTAAGATTAATTATTGTATTAATCAGTGTTATTTTATTATTAAGAAGTAGTCAATATATTATTATTTTATTAATCTTTTATTTATTATTATTTTTATATATTTTATTATTATTATTAATATTAAAGACTTTATTTACTTATATTTTATGAATTTTAGCTTTTATTATTTATACTTTCGAAATCGTCAAAATTAACTCCATTTTCACTTATTTAAGATGATTTTTGTTATTAATCTTAGGCTTAAAAATCACTAAAATTAATATCATTTTTATTTTAGAATTTTTAATCTTAATTTTTAGATTAAGAAATTTAATTATTATTACTTTATTATTGTTTTTATTAAGAATTTTAATTATTATTGAAAAAATTGGTTTCTTTTTATTATTGCTATTTATTGATTTAAGACTCATTATATTAAATAGATTGGATAGAATTTTATTAAATTTACATTTACTATTGTTAGAATTAAATACTCTACTAGCTAATGTTTTAAGAACTTTAATTTTAATCTTTTATACTTACAAAATCGTCAAAATTAATTCCATTTTGTTAAAAATTACTATTTTCAGTTTTTTAATTATCATTATTTTGTTCTAAAAAATCACTAAAATTAATTTATTTTTTTGATTATTAAGAAATATTTTATATATCTATTTTTTAAAAATTTTCTTCCTTTTTTTTAAGAAATTTCTTTCTTGTTATTATTAATTATTTTAGATTTATTATTATTAAATTTATATACTTTACTAAAAAGATTAATTTTAATCTTATATACTTCCAAAATCATCTAAATTAATCTCATTTTATTAACTTAAATTTATTTCTTTTTATATATTTTGTTAATTTTAGTCTTATATACTTCCAAAATCATCTAAATTAATCTCATTTTATTAACTTAAATTTATTTCTTTTTATATATTTTGTTATATAGACTTTTTATTATTACTATTTTGACTTGAAGATTAATTCACAGAACCGAAATCATCGAAATTAAAGGCTTGATTTTTTTAGGAAATTTTACTACTTTATATATTATTAAATTCATTAAAATTAACTTCTTAATTTTAATACTTTTTGGAAGTTATAATATCAGAATTAATTGACGATTTTTTATTATTATTTTTTACATAAGAATCATTATTATTATTAAATTGATTTTCTTAATTTTAAAAGGAATTTTAAGTATTTACTTATTATTTAAAAAAATCAAATTCAATATTATTTTAAAAGTCATTAAAATTATTTTCTTATTGAAATAAATTATTATTATTTTAAAAAATATCAAAATTACTTCCGCTTTTTTATGTTGGGTATTTATTTTGACTTTATTCTGATGCTTTATTATTTTATTCCCCAAAAGTAACTCTATTAGGGTCATTTTTTTCTTAACTGCTTTCAGTTTATTCTTTTTTTGGTGAATAATGTTCTTCATTGAATTTAATTCCTCGTTTTACTAATTAAATTTTTACTTAGTTATATTTACTTTCATTACTTTTTGATTTATATATATATTTTATTATTATTTATTTACTAATTTATAGGATCAAAAGGATATTTTTAAGCCCATTTATTTATTTTTATTTCAATGACTCAATAAATTAAGAATCTCTTTTATTTTATAATATTATCTTTTTATTCTTATTAAAATATCGCTTTATATTATTGTAAATAATTCTTCGTCTTCTATACATAAATCTAAAATCTTTTTGTTTTTTATTAAAATTTTTATTTATTAAAACAACAACAAGACATATATTATTACATTTAAAATAAATAAATTCGAATTTTGATCATATTATGGCTTTTATTTAATTTATTATTTCATTTTATATATGATTTCCTTCTTTTAATCTATATTTAAGCCCATTATTTTTTAGCTAATATTAATTTGGTATTTTTAGGTTAAAAGAAGATCTTATTAAACATTAATAATTTCATTTAAATAAATCATATTTTAATTTAATTTATATAAAATAATTTTTCTTATAAATATATATTATTATTAAGTTTTATTTTATGTTTTTATATAATTATTAATATTTATATAAAAAAATATAAAAATTAATTCATTTATAATCTTTTAAAAATTAATTAAAATCTTCCCATTACTTTTTCTATTAATCTGTAATTACATTATTATTTATATTTCCATTAGTTAAATTTTCCCCTTAAATTCTATTGTCAAAACTTCCCAAAACAAAACTAAAACTATTATTTTATTTAAATTATTCCAGTTTTTCAATATTCCCAATAGAATTATTAGGGTTATAGGGTTCCTGAAAGTTCTATAAATTATTTGATTTTCCCAAATTGTTACTTTCATTTATTTTTTATGACTGTAATGAATTAAACAATTATTAATAATCTGTATTATTATTTGATTTTAAATATTGATTTTACAATATAGGGATATCTTTAATAGAGTTATAGGGAAGTTTTACTTATGATAATAAATTATTAAATTAATTTAAAAATTGAACGCTTTATAAATTAAAACTTTAGTTACTTGTGATTATATTTTATTCGTTTTATTTATTAGTTTCTTAGTTTTATTCTATGTTTTATTAATTTATTTAGTTTTTATCATTATTAACTATTTATATATTATAATTTATTTTTTATTTATTTCGTTTTTTACTTATTTATAAATTATATTATTAACTTTAATTTAATAATATATCATTTTAAATACTATTATTATTATTTATATTATTATTATAATTTATATTATTATTATTTTAATAATTATTTAATATTAAAGATAAAAATTAATTACTAATATTGTTTAAATCTACATTTGCGGGTTTTTAATTAACAGTTTAAATTTAATCATTTTAATTTGCTATATATTTTATTTATATTATATATATATGTTATTTTTTTAAAAAAAAACCCGACTAAGTTAAGGTAAATGCCTGCATAAACGAACATAATATAAATTAAGTTTATTCACTTTTATATATAATTATAAAAAATATATATATATATATATATATATATATTGTATTTTACACTTATTTATTTAAGAATTGTATTTTATTTATGCTTTCTTATTGTATTTTATCTATTTTATCTTATAAAATATTAAAATCTTTTTCCATTTTTTAATATTTTAATTTTATATCTTCAATCTTTATTTTAAGAAATATATATATTTTTTTATATATAAATTATATATACATATATATATATATATATATATATATATATATATATATATATATATATATATATATATATATATATACTTCTTCTGGATAATTTTAATTATTTTTGTTTAATTTTTATTAACTTTACATTTATTCTTATTATTCGTAAATTTTTCGTTTAATTTTATGCAATTAATCGCTTAAATTTTTTATATATATATTTAAAAAAAAATTAATATAAATTAAATGTCTATTTTAATAAATAAAAAATGGTTTCTATTTATTATATAAATTCTTATTTACTAATTTCCTTTATAAAATAATTTGTGGCTCCATTCATTTTCTTCGTTATCATATTTTATTTTATGAAAATCATACATATTTAACTTTATATATTTAATTATTCTTTTTTTAAAAAAAAATAACTAAATAAATTAATAACTTATCTAACAAAAGAGGATAAATTATTTGTTTTAAAATATTATGGAAGTATTTTTTCAGCAAATAAATTTGGGTTTAATATTTTAAATGCTTTCCCATTTGAATTTCAAGAGATAATATTACTATACTCATTATTCTTTTGTTTTTAAAAAAATAAATAAATTTATATTGTTCATATTTTTCATTTTACTTCTAATATTTTGTAAGTTTTTAGTAAAAATCCAGGTATAACCTAATGTAAGTTTTCTTTTTGTAAATTTTTTGAACTCATTTTTTTTATTTTTTTGAAGATTTAATATTTTCCAGTAAAATGTAAATAATAAATATATGATTTTTTTTTTTATTTTTTTTTATTTTTAGTTTTTTTTTTTTAAAAAAAAAATCCTTTAAAAGAAATAAAAATTTTAAGAACTTTTTTTATAAATAATTTTAAAAAAAAAAAAAAAAAAAAACAAATAATCTCCTTATTTTTATAATAATAGAAAATAATAAAAAATTAATTATATAATTTTAATTAAAAAAATTAAATTCAAATCTATTTTTTAATAGTATTAAATAAAAAATAGTATGAATAATCCACTCACAAGTATAAAATATTTCCCTAGTTAAACTTAAATAATCGAAAATTCAAGTTGTTCACCTTTATAAAATGTATCTTAAACATATTCACCTATGAACTATCTACAAACCATAACAAAAAACGAAGATTCAATCAACGTTTCTATATATTCACACAGAAAAACGGAGAATTCATAAAACAGTCCACGAAGTCCTAACGGAAGTGAATTTTTAATATAAAATATAAGCTCAAAAGTGATATATTTAAGCAAAGAAGTAAATAGATTATTAAAAATAAACGATAAATTAATGAGTGATATATCATAATATGAGAAAACGATGTAAAAAAGCAATATATAGGAGAAGGATGTGAATATAATATAGGAATTAAAAGACGAGAATATTTTTTTAAAGGAAAAAGTGCAAAATTTAGAAAAAGAAATTCAATATTGGCAAAATAAAGTTGAAGAAATATAAAAAGAGCATGCAAGGGAAATAGTTTAATTAAAAACTAATATGTATAATTCTGTTATTGAAAGTGAAGAGAATAATAACAATAAAAATTCTTCATTTAACAAATATGTTTTTTAGGAAAAAAGAAATGAGGCTTTTGATGAGGATTTATAAAATGAATTAAATAAAGCAAATAATTTAAATAAAATATTATAAGATGAAATCATTAAAATGAAAAATAATTAATAGAATTATTAAAGTTAGGCTTTTGATGATAAAATACTAGAAAATTTATTTGATTCGGAAATTGAATTTAGTGATTTGGAGGATGATTAATATGGCGATGTAGATTCGAAGAATATAAGGAAAAATAGATAGGAAATACTGAATTAAATGCCAAATAGTACAAAGGTTTATAATAATATATTGTTTTTGAAAAATAAAAACAAAAAACTAGAGCAATAAGTTGAGAATTGGAAATAATAGTATTGGCTTTTGGAAAAAAAAACAGTTAATGGCGGTAATAATAATAATAATAATTTAGTTGAATTTAATTATTAATAATATTAATAGAAATAAACATAATAATAATAATAATAATAATAATAATAATAATAATAATAGAATAATAATTAAATAAATACTTAATTAAGTGAATAAATAAATATATAATAAAGTTAGTTAATTAATATATAATAAAGTTTGTAAATTAATAATTAAATAAATTAATAATAATAAGATTAATAAATAAATATATAAAAATAATAAAAAAATATATAAGAACAATAAACAAATAAATCAAATTAATAAGTATATAATTAATATTAATAAAGTTTATAAATACATAATTTAAATTAATAAGTTAATATTTTAAAGTAGTAAAATAATAATATTTTATTTAACAATTAATAAAGTAATTTTACTATAAGTTAATAAATAAATTAACATATAAATTAGTAAATGAATAATTTAAATAATGTATCAAGTTAATAATAATTATTAAAAGATTCCAAATATTATAATGTTTTAGATTATAATAATTTTTAATAAGAGAAGAAGAGAATAGAAAAAGAATTAAATACTACAATTAGGGATATTAAAGATCAGGTAAATTAATTAAAAAATAGAAGAATAAATAAATAAAATGGCTTCAAATTAAATTAAAGCTAAAAATAAAATACTATAAATAAAATTTCTTCCAATTCTAATATATAAAATATAAGCAAAATATAAAATGTTAAAAAACTTAATTTTGAAAAATAAGGCTCTCCAAAATCACATTCTATGCATAAGTAAAATAATACATTAGGTATATAATAACAAGTTAATAAAATTAAATAAATTGCATCAAATAATTAAAATAATAATTATACAAATAATAGTGGAAATAAAAAGTAATTGCAAACTTCTTTAGTTTATAAAAGTTAAAATAAATTATAATAAAGTGTAGGAATTGAAAATATAAGCTATCCAATTAAATGCGTAAATTACTAAATAAATGAATTAATATAATATGTAAATGATTAAAAAGGTAAAAATGATAGTAGTAGATAATAAATAATAAGTAAATAATAAATAATAATAATAATAATAATAAATAAATATTCATTAATATTCAAGTCAGTAGACCTAAAATAGTTTTAATCTTAATTAATAATATAGTTTATAATAAATTCAAAATGTAAAAGATTTAAATAAACTTAAATACATTAAAAGAAATATTTGAATTAATTATATATTTTGTTTAAAAAAAATTATATTTATAAATAAAAAAATTTAATTTAATTTTTATATTATAAATTTAATCTCAATTTATAATAATCAATTTAAATTTTAGAATATTATTATTTATTAGAAAAAATAATATTAAAATCTTAAATATTGATATTTTTTTTATTATAATTATAAATATAAAAATAAATTAATATTGATATTAGTATAATATATTTTAGAAATAATATAAATAAAACAATATATTCATTAAAAAAATTTTAACTTTTAAACACATAATGTATGTTGTATTCAATTCAAATAATTTTATATAGTAATTATTTTTTAAAATTTTAAATTAGAGTTTTGTTCGTAATATTTTAATTTTATATTTTATTAAAAGTAAAATTTTTTTGATATTTACTTTTATTACAAAAAAAATAATATATCATATATATATATGTTTCCTAATAGTAATCACAATATAAATAAAATATATAATTATAAAGTTTTTATTAATAAAAAACATTCTATATAATACTAATTAAGAAAGCTTTAAAATATGTATTTAAAATTATCTAAAATTTTATGAAATATATATATTTTATAAAATATTTTAATAAAAACGATATTTATATATTTAAATTATTATATAAAAATTATAAATAATTTTTAAGCAAAAGAAAAAAATAATTAAATGCATATAAATTAAAAATATATAATAATTATTAATATAACTATTTTTTATATATAATTTTTATTTTAAATTATTAATATATTTTTCAATGAGCTAAAAATTCTAAAAACAGGTTTTTTGCATAAATTAAATATATATATATATATATATTTTTTAAGAAATATAAAAATAATTTTTTCTTTATAAAAATAAATAAATAAAAATTTATATATAAAATAAAACACACGTAAAATTTAACTTTTTTTAAAATAAAAAATATATAGAAATGCCTCATAATAACAATTTTATATAAATTATGGATTAATAAAAAGTTAATCGTATAAATTTTAGTTTAGATTTGATATTAATAAATGATTATAATGACCAAAAATAATATTTTAAACAAATTCCTGTTTAAATAGATTTTAATAATCAACTATACGTAAATTAATTAATTACTTACTTAATTGAAAATAAAATACTACCTAAAAAAACAAATATTTTCTTTTTCAATTAGACATGTAATTTTTTTGTTTATTTGGGTCCTACTGAGTTTTTTATTTAAAATGAATTTATGATACATTTAGATTAAATATAAAGAAATTTAATTTTAAAATTTAATATAAATGAGACATATTCTAAGTAAGAAAATAGAAGATAGGAATAAAAAAAAGAAGAGGAAAGTAATTTAAAGGAATTAAATAATAAACATAAAATCCAAAAATAATAAATTTAGTAATAATATATATCAATACCAAGAGAAAAAAGGGTAAAAGAAAGACAAATAGGGTATGTATGTGAAAAAGTATAGGAATGGAGAAGATTATATGAATAGGGATTTATAGATGAAAAGGAAAACTTACATAAAGTTACTTTAGATGTTGCAGCTAATATGGTGGGGTTGTCAAGAAAACTTTAGATGATTATTTTAAGTATATAAAATATGCAGAATTATATGGGTTTGATTTTGAAAGTAAAAATAAGAAAAATTGGGATATTGAGAAATTTTGTTAGGGATAGGAAAAAAAGAAACGAAGAAAATTCATAGTAAATAAATAAAAAGTATGAATAAGAAAATATAAATTATAATAATAAAAATAAAGATATAATATAACATTAATATTAATATTAATAATAATAATAATAATAATAATAATAATAATAATAATAATAATTTTTAATTTTTATAAATGCAATAAAATTAATTTTAATAATAAGATATTAAAAATGCATCTGCTGATCATAGTCTTTAGAATTTTAAAATTGAAGAAAATAATAATAATAGCTTTGAATAAATGTATATGTAACATTTTGGTGCAGGTATTATTTTTGATGAAATAAATAATAATAATAAAAATAATTATAGTTTTGAAAATTAATATAATAATATTACTTTTGGTTTTAATAATAATGAATTTTATGCTACTCCTAAAGAAGAAGATATTGGATGTTTTTTAAATAGTAATAATGATTCTGCTATAAGAAAATTTAATAATAGCTTTTATAATGAAAACTGATGATATTTTTATAAATTTTTTTTTAAAAAAATAAAAAAAATAATATCTATATATATATATATATATATACATATATATATATATATATATATATATATTTTACATTTACTTTTATATTATTAATTATAAATTATTTTATTTAAACTATATATCTTTGTTTGTTTTATTTAAAAAATAAAAACTTTTATTTTTAATAAATTTATTTAATTAATTACTTATTATAATATCTTTAAAAAGAAAATTTTTTAAATATAATATATATATATATATAAATATGAATAAAATTATATATATATATATATTTAAATAACAAAAATAAAAACAAATTTTAATAATATAAATAAATAAATATTTATTTTATATTATATAAAAAATATATATATTAAATTTTTAAACAAGAACACAATTAAAAAAATAAATTAATATATATATATAAAACAAATGGAAAAAAACCAAAAACTTATCCCTTTAACCTCATAATTAAATAAGTAATTTTGCCATTTATTTAGTCTTTTCGAAAAAAATAAAACATGGACAGATATAGAAAAATGGCTATTTAAAATCGAAAAAGCATTAAAGGATTATCCAAGTCCATTTATAACTGATAAAATAACATTATATAAAAGACTTGCTTAATGTTTAAATAAGGAATTACCTTAATCTGTGCATTTAGCATCACTTCGTGTGTATTAATAAATATTCAAAAATATAAAAAATAATTGCTAAGGTTTATTAAGTGATTATAAAGCAGTTTTTTGTAAAGACTTAGGTCTTTTTAGTATTGGTCTATTCCCTTATTGCAAATATAGTGGAAATAATATTGAATTTTTTATTAATTTAATTAGAGAATTTTATCTTCCAGTATAAAAAGAACTTGTCTAATGCGGAAGAGGACTTATATCATGTTTTTTAATGGCAATTAAAGGGAAAAAAGGAAAGGAAAAAGATCAATTGGAAAAAGTTTTATTTGATATTAAAATGGTAATAGGGAGAAGGTAGAGTAAAATAATAAATTTATAATTTTTAAATAAAAAAAAAGCAATGAATATATAAATAAAAATTATATATATATATATATATATATATATATATATATATATATATATAAATATATATCTATATATTTATTATAATACTCGTATATATATATATGTATTTATTTAATATTTTATCCTTCAAATTATTTATATTTGATTTTTTTTTTTTTTTCATATTTCTAGGTTTTTTGTTGGGTTTTTGTGGATGATAATACTTAAAAATAGTGATTTAAGAGAAATTAGCCTTATATTTTTGGAAAAAATATTAAAAAAATGTAGTTTTATCAAAGATGAAGATGATTTAGATTAATATGCTTTTAAAAGTAAAATATAAGAATAAGATAGTAATAATAATTTAAAGTTTAATATTAGTTCTTCTGTTAATATTACTTATTCTCTTCATAATAGCTTAGTAATTAATAATGAATTAAATAATAAATTGAATAATTCTTTTGAATTATTTAATTCGTAATAAAAAAACTAAAATTTACCTGGTTTATTATCTTTTTAAGATTAAGAAAATCATGATCATTTAGAATCTCAAAAAAAATAAAACTATAATATATAAGAAGATGAAGATGAAAATGAAGAAAAATAAGAAAATGAAGGAGAAGAAGAAGAAGAGTAAAAAGAAAATTAAAATGATGAAAAATAAAAAACATACATGAATTATTTTATTGATATTTCATAAGAATAAAATCATACTGAATCAATAAAATATGAAATAGAGGAAATGTTTCCAAACAAAAATACTTTAGTAATAAATGCTATATTAGCTATAATGGAAGATTAGAAAAATATATACAGCAAGAGATATATACTTGATATATTAAATAAATATATGCCTTTAGAATATGAAAATAACCAAATATTAACTAAAGAGAACCAAGAATTACTTATAGAAGGCATTTTAAGGCTTTTTGGGGAAAAGAATAGGGATTTATTAACTATTAGGAAGGCTAATTTATGGCTTTTTGGTATTCCGGATGAAGACGGGAAGTATTTTATCGAAAAAAAAGACAAAATTATTGAATATATAATAAAAGGCTTAAAAAATATACTCGAAAATGTCAAAAAAGAGTAGTAAATTTCAAAAGTGATTTTTGGAGTAAAATGTATGATGTTTTTATTTATGGAAAACGAGTTTTTAATAGAAATGGTTTTATGGGAAATTTCGGGTGATTTTGTTGAATTTTTAAGGTTTTTTTGGGAAAAATAAAATGGGCTTTTTTTATAATTAAATGTTGCTTTTGGAAGGTTTTTGTGTACAATTGAAAGTTAGGTCAATGTTTTTTGCTTTAGTTTTTGTAAGGGGCTAAATGAGAAGGATTTGGATGATAAAATGAAAGTAGTTTAAGGCATTAAGCTTGTTTTGGAGCATGTGCTGAAAATGGATAATTGTTAGGTAGTTTACAAATGTATAAAAATTGTACTTTATGAGTTTTTGGAGGTTTTAGGTGACTTAGAAGGGGAGGATAAGATCGGTTTAATGGAAAATATTGTGGGTCAAATGGAAATATATGTGAAATTTGGAGAGGTTGAGCATTTAGTGCCAAATAATGTATAGAAAATATGTAAATTTTACGTTTACTTAATTGATTAAGGTGGTTGTTTGGAAAATATATTTGAAATGATAAATGAAATAATGTATTTTTTAGTGGATTTTATAAAAAAGGAAGATTTTTTCGAAAAAATTTTCCAGAAATTGCATTTGGTTTATTTTTTTTAAGCTTTGAATTTTTATTTGAGAGTTTTGGAAAAAAAGCCTTGTTTTTTTGAGGAAAAAAAAGATTGTTCTTTTGAGGAAAAAAAAGACTGCTTTTTTAAGGAAGAAAAAGATTGTTTTTTATAAGAAAAAAAAGACTGCTTTTTTAAGGAAAAAAAAGACTGCTTTTTTTAGGAAGAAAAAGATTGCTTTTTTAAGGAAAAATAATTACTTGAAAATTTGGGGGAAAAAACATGGAATTTAATTGAAATTTTTCCTTAAAAAAGTGCGTTTTTTTTGGGTAAAATTTGTGTATTTTTACCTTATTTTTTAGAGTAAAAATTAAAAAAAAGTTTAAAAATGGAGCAAAATGTTGAAAAAAAAGATAGAAATATAAAAAAATTTAAGCTTTTATGGAAAAACGGTTAAAAAATAAATATGAAAATACCAAAAGAAGCTTTTTTTGTAGTTTTTGAGTAATTTTTTGGCGAAAATTTAATAATAAAAAATTCAGTTTAAAATTTTGTTTAAGGAATTTTCGTAAATTTAAATGAGATTTTGGAATAGTTTTTTTTTAAATTAATTTTTTGATAAAAAAGTATGTTTATTTTACTAATTTTGGATAGGCTTTTTTTAATTAAATGGATGACTAATTTTTTCAGTTTTTTTTTTAATTTTTTTTGATTTAGAAAGTATTTTTTTAAGTTTCATAAATTCAAATTTTAAACTTTTTAATTAATTAATCATTTTAATCCAATTTTTAATTTTCGGAATAAATTATTAATTTAAATAATGAACAAAATAATTAAGTAAATGATTAAAATTCATAAAAAAATAATAATAATTAAAAATCAAAAGAAGAAAATAATAATAATTATATAAAAATTGACAATTCATAGCAAAATAACTAAAAATCAATATAAAATAATTAAAAAATAGACAATTTATCATAATCGAATTATAAATCAATAGAAAATATATCAAAAAGTAATCAAAAATCAATAGAAAACATCCAAAAAATAGAAACTCTATCAAAAACTAATTAAAAATCAATAGAAAATAGTCAAAAGCATATCGAAAATAATTTAAAATCATAACTAATTAGTTAAAAATAAATAGAAAATAATTAACAATCTAATTTATTATCAAGTAAAGGTAGTATATAGACATTAAAAATTGAAAAATATAAAAAAGAAGAAGAAAAAAATAATTATTACGAATTTTTAGTTTAAGTTTTATTAATATTAATTGAAGGCAATTTTTTAGAATCTACTTTTTTTTTAAAAAAAGACCTTTTTTTATAATTAAATGCTATAGCCTTTGAATTTATCGAGTTTTTAGTTTGTAATATAGAAAGTATGTAAACAAGTTAAAACTTATGTGAATAAATACTTAAATAAATTCCTAAAAAACACTTTTTTGCTATTTAGAATTTAAACTATAGTACTTAGATGTATTTTTTGTAATTATATAGGGCAGTCTTTACTAGATCGAGTTGGTTGAGGAAATTTTAGGAGGTTCAAAGTGAAGTTTTGGGTAATTTTTTATAAGATAAAAGGTTTTGGTAGCAAATATTGGATGGGTTTTAGGAATAAAAAGGGGAGTTGAGGCATTAATATGTTTCTTTCGGGTGTTTATTAGTAAATGTAATGAATAAATATGGAAAAAAAGAAAATGTAAGAGAGTTTTTAATCCTTTTATTGTAGAAAGTGGAGATTTTATTAAGAAAAAATATAAAGAAAATGAGCATAAGAGAAAAGAATTAAATGGTTGAATTTCTAAATTAAATTTGTAAAGAATTTTTAAAATTAAAAAATATATAAGAAGACGAAGTTTATATAGAAAATTCTACTTTTGGAAATTTATGGAATTCTCTATTTTCAAAAAATACTGAAGAAATTAATAAAAAAGAAAAAAAGGAATAATTTTTATATGAAAATTTAGAAAAAATCATAGTGATATATGTACTTTTATATATAGAAAATACACAAATAATAACTATTTAATAATTTTTGAGAACTCTTTGTGTCAATTTTCCTGTTTAATTTTTTAATTGTTTATTTGAATTTTAAGAAAAAGAAGAAAATATATTAATTGAAAATATATTTTCGTTTCTTCACTTAAACGCGTATTTTATCCTAAAAACAATTTCTCTAACAAAACAAATTACTTATATATGTGAATGTGTATAAAAAAAGATAAATACTAATTTACCTTTATTTGAAAACAAGGAAAATTCCATCTTAAAATTTGTTCATTTTTACATCTCAAAAAACCCCTTAAAAAACAAGGAATTATAAATAAATTAACTCTCCTAAATATGGGAATAGGCTCTATTATTTGTTTCTTTTTTCACTTCTTCTCCTTTTATAACTACAACTTCTAATATTTTAGATTTCATTTATATCTTAAGCGAAAAATATTCACCTAAAGAAATCTTATAAGGGAATTTTCAAAAAAGCCTGCACGATCTAATAAATTAAAAGCTAATATAAATCTCTACCTATATTTTAAATAACCCATAATAAAATACATAAAATATATAGAATTTTAAGCTTTTATAACAAATATCACTTCCTTTACTCCAAAACTGTTATTCTTTGGAAAAGTAAGATCGTATATATATCCGAACACGTGAATTTTTGGAACCTTTAATGGATTTATTCGGAAAAAGAGGATCTAGCAATATATAGGAAGAGGTTATTTTTTGTTTGGAAGAAATTTCTTTTTTAATATAAGTTTTAATAAAAAAAAGTCCGGAAATTTAAAGGGAAATAAAAAAGGGAATTTTGAGTATTTTTAATGGGGACAGCTTTTTCACTTGTTCGAAAAAAATACTTAAGAATTGGGCGAAAATCATATAGAATTTGAATTTTTTCGAATAATAAAGGAAATAAGAAAATTTGTTTTTAGTTTATTTAAATAAAGTCAGTATTTTAGAAAGTTCTATTTTCGTATTTAAATAATGTAATAGCTTGGAGAATAAAAAAAAAATAAAAAATTTTAAAAGACTTTGTTTTATTTTGTTTGCGTGCAAAAAAGACTCATTTGGGGATGATATTTAACCTCTATTAGATAAAATAGGGGCATTTATTAAAGAAGCGGAAAATATTCACTCTTCTTTACTTGTATTGATACTTTTTTGTATTAAAATTTTACTTCTAAGGCTATCAAGTGTACTTTTGTAATAACTTTTTAAGGATTTATGGCCTGTTTTGACATCTTTATTAGTGTATGTGTTTTCTAGTAGAAATTTAGAAAACTTTTACTTAAAAATATCAGCACTTTAAATGCTAGAAATGTTAAGTTAAGTAGATGTTGCGAAGGAGTTTTTAATAAATTAATGGGTATTTTTTTACGACTTTTTTGGAGTTTAGATTGAGAAGGAAAAAAAAGAGTAAAATTTTCATTTTTAACCTTTAGTTATTAAATAGAATGAATTTGATAATGAGATTTTAACAAAAAATTTTAAAAAACTGTAAATGAATAATCAACTGGTAGTTAATTTTTCAAAAAGAAAACTTAAATAAAATACTTTTGAAGAATTCGCATTTTTATTATGTTAAAAAATATCTTATAATAATGAATTTTAAAATAAATTAAATTTATAAGAAATAGAAGAAATTATAGAAGATGAATTTATTAATTTAGATTAAATTTTGATGCAACTTTGATATATATATATTTATATAAATATATATATATATATATTTATAATGGTAATAAAAAAAATTATAAATTAATTAATAATGAATATAAAGAAAAATAAAAATATAATTATATTGAATATATATATTTGTATTTATATTTATATTTTTTATTTTATAGAATAATAAAAAAATAAATATTTTTTTTGTTTAATTTCACTCTTGCTAAAACCAAGGATCTTTTAAAGCTTCTTCACACGTTATTCTTTCTTTCCAGTCATATCTTAGTAGTTTTTCAACAAATTATTTTAATAATACTGATTTATTTTTCCAATCAAATACCCTAAAAGGTATAGGACCAGATCCATATTTATATCCTTTTATTTGATCAGGTTTATATGCACAAACCATCATATATAAAACAATTCCTAAAGACCACATATCTGCATTTTAACTCACGTATGAATTATCTTTAACTTCAGGAGATTTATATCCTAATGTTCCACAATTATATTTTATAAAAGCTAGTCCTGTTTCTTTGTCTATTTTATGACAAAGACCAAAGTCAGCTACTTTTACTCTGCGAATATCATTTTATTGCTTTTGTACACAATATAAATTCGATAATTTTATGTCTAAATGTGCATAACCTTTTAATGTTTATTTAAAGTATATACATGTGTGCATTCTTTTTTTTAATTATATTTTTATTTTATTATATTTTTTTTTAAATTAATATTTTTTTTTTCATTTTTATAAGTTTATTTGAATTTACTTTTTTTTTTTTTTTTGAGTGAGTATTTTTTATTTTTTCTAATATAATTTTTTTATATATATTTATTTTTTTACCTTCTTAGTGAATTTTTTATAGACCTTTTAAAATATCAATTATATAGCTTTTCAATTTTAATTCATTTTTAATAACTTAATGATTCTTTTTGAATTTATTTTTAACAAAAAGAAAATTAATATTATAAATATGAAATTAATTTAAATTTATGTATAATATGCGTTATTTTATATTATATAAAAAAATAAATACATTTTCAATTTTTTCAACAAAATAATCCGCATCATTAACGAATTCCATAAAAATACCGATTTCTTCATTATTTTCATATTACGCATATCCTTTACAAAGATTAAAATGACTAAGATTGCAAGAAATAAAACTTTCTAATCTAGCTTACTCTAATTAATAATTATCAAGTTTATTTTTAAATATCTTCTTAATAATAACTTGCTATTTAATTAAAAAAATATATAAATTTAAAATATAATTATAATTATAATTATAATTATAATTATAAATATAAATATAAATATATATATATTATATTTTTATAATTATTAATATATTTTTTTATATATAAAAATATGTAAATATATAATTTATTTACAAATTTATATATATTTATAATATATAATATATATTATATTATATAATTTTATTTATTTTATATTAGATAAAACTTTTTATTATTTCTTTTTTACTATTATATACCTTCTCATATACTACATCGTATGCCAAATATACTGCTGTTGGACTCAATTATTCATTATAAATTTCTTTAATGTTTTATAATCTTTCTTAACAGCTTTCGCTACATTATGTTGATGACATTCCTTGTGTTATTTGTTCTTTGTCACTTTCAGGTTCATTTTTTCCATTTTACATTTTAATATTTTTTTTATATTTTTTATTTTTTTTTTTCTCTTTATTATTATAATTTTTAATTTTTTTAAAAAAATAAATAATTTTTTAATTAATAAATCAAATAGAAAGAAACATAATTGTATAAAAAAGTAATTTTTCTAATATAAAAATAAAAAATATTATTTATATAATTATATAAATGTTCAACATATTTTGTTCTTTTTAAATAAATAGTTCGCATCATTATTTGACGTAACAAATATTGGAAAAATTAAAAAATACATTTATTATTTTTATTGAATAAAAAATTAAACCTTAATTTTATTTTATTTATTTTTTTATAATTAAACTTAAATATAATTTTTTTTTTTATTAATATAATTAATAAACTTGTTATTTTTTATTTTTTAAATATAAATAATTTTAATTCTAAAAATTTATTCTTTTTATAAATTTTATATTGATAAAATTTTTTTATATATTTATTTTTTATAAAATTATCTTTTTTTAAAAAAATATATATAAATTATATAAGTATTAAATTTTCTGGTAATAAATTTATATTTATAACAATAAATAAAAAAAATATATTTTTTTTTGATTAGAAATATTTTTTTAATATAATTATATTTTTATAAAAATTTACTTTTAATTGGAATATATTTATTTTATACTTATTAATTTTTATCTTATTTCTTTTTTTAAAAGATATTTAATTTTTTTTTTAATAAAATAGGTAATAAAGTCTTTCGTATAAAAAAATAAATTAATTATAAGGCATTTATAACATTAAAATATATATTTTGACTTATTATTATATTGTTTAAGAAATTAAGTTACTAATTATATTAAAATAAATTTATAAAAAAAATATTCCTTAAATAAAATAAAAGAAAGCTCATTATTTTTAAATTTTATAGATTTTTAGGCATTTATTTTAATAAAAAAGTTTATTAATTAATTCAAAAGAACAAATAATGCATAGATAAATTAATTAATAAATTTTAAGCCAATAGAATCTTTATTTTAGATAAAACTTAAACTACTAATAAACTTTATATGTTTTTAATAAACGTTCTAGATTATAAATTACATTTTTTCTTTAAAATAAATAATATAGACACAAATATAGTGATATTTAATCAAATAATCTATATTATTAAATTTTATGAAATTGATAACTTAATAATTTAATATCTTATAAATAATAATTATTTTGCAAAAAATAATTAAAATATAATTATTTTTATATTTAAAATAAAATAAAAAATACATTGAAAATAAAAATAATAATAATAATGAATCATATTTATTTATAAAAATTTAATTTTAATGCTATTTCTCAATATATTAAATATTTTTTAAAAAAAAATAATAAATTGTTTATTTTTATTTTTTTAGCTTAAATTATTTATTAAATAATTTTTAATCTATTATTTTTATATTTAGTTAATATCAAAAGATAATTTTTTTAATTATATATTATTATTATAATATAATAATTATTTTTTAATTAAAAAATTTATATATTAATAGATATTTATATATATGTAAATATTTATATATATATATGTATATATATATAAATATTTATATATTTATATATATATATATATATATGTTTTAATGAAAAAACGATTTTATAATATCTTAAAAATAAAAATATTAAAATTTTTTACAATGATATTTAAAATAATATTTTTTTAAAATTTAATAATAGCTTTAAAATGATTTTTTTTATAAAATAATAAAAACATTTCTTTTTTATTTATCAAAAATAAAAAATTACTAAATATAGTATCAATTATAATATATTATTGTAAAATATTATAAAAAATATGTTTAATAAGATATAATATATAATATGTATACTATAATTAATATCTTTTTTATAATAATTATAATTAATTTTATTTTGTATTTACTATTTATAATTTCTATCTATTTATTTTTAAATTTTTTAATATGATCGTATATTAAATATATATATATGAATATAAATTTTTATATTACAATATATTATATAAAATGAAATAATTTTTTTCATCTTATATTATATATTATTTAGTATTAATTTAGAAAATACTAAATTTAAATAAATATTTTATAAAAAAATAAATATTAGTTTATATATTTTTTGATTTCATACAATCAAAAAAATAAAATAATGTAAATTTATTATATATATATATATTGAAATTCTTTAAATTTAAGAAAATCTTCATATTCTATATATAATTATTATTATATATAAAAACATTATAAAATGACTGATTGTATGAATAAAATATATGAAAAATCACTGTTTTATTTGGAATAAATAATATATTAAAATTATAATGAATTTTTAGATTATTTAATGAAATAAGGTTACTACGTGGTTAATTTAATTTTATAGAAGTTATAATATACACTATAGTATAAAAAGATTTTAGATATTTTCGAAACTCCAAACTAAGCTCTAGAATAACACTTAAGATTGAATTTGTAGGATTGTGTATAAAATCGGAAAAATATTAACTGTGACCAGTAGGAAATTTCGAAACAGGGTAAAAATAAAATAGTTATTTAGATTTTGTTTTCATTAGTTTAATACTTAGGTATTATTATGAATCATCCTTGTTAAATTTAAAATAGAATATACAAGTCTTTAATTAAAGTAAAGTATAAGTGGAATGTAAATTTTGAAGAAATTCATAATAAAATATATATGATAGAATTGGAAAGATATTTAATAATGATAAAAAAGAAATCTAAAAATACAATGTGGTTTAAATACTTAGACTCAAAATGAATACTTTATATTAAGAAGTTTTCAATGGATTTTTGAGCAGTGGTTGGAAAGTTCACATGATTAGATATAAGAATAGACGAATTATTAAGAATATTGAGAAGAAAGCTAGAAATATAAGATTATATAAAAGTAACATATTATATACATATATTTATAGGTATTTTTTAATTAAGAATTTAAAGATTTTTAAATTTTAAATAAATATAAATTTTAATTCAATATTTTAAAATAAAAATTCATAAAAAAAGTTGAATTATAATTTAGAAATAAAAGATTTTAAAAACTATAATATTATATTAATTTAATTATAAAATCAAGCATATTATTGATAATCAATTTATTCCACATCATTTATCTAAAACTCATTTTCTTTCATATCTTAAATATAAATTTACCTTTTAGCTAAACAAAACCCAGCCCATTCATATAATTTTAATTTCATATAAATTTAAACACGTAATCTATCTTTAACTATTCCTTCTTAGTAAAATTTAAAAATAAGATCATATTCACAATTACCTTCTTCTATCATTTAATTAACAATCTTAATAATATATATAAATAAAAATATAAAATATATGTATTTACATATTTTCTTTTAAATGCTTTTTCTTATAATTGTTTTGCGAATATTTTTTAATTTTATTGTCCTTAAATCGAAAAGTACTTTTATGCTTCTTATTGATATTTTTCGATTATTTCTAAGTATTTTATACAATAGTTATTATCTAAATCTTCTGGAAAAAGCATTTCATCACGTGAAAGTCCTACAGGTATCAAATTTTCTGGTAGTTTATTTAAAATTTCGCTTTCTGGGTACAAATTTCCTCTTTTTAAAAACTTTTTTTTAAAATTATATATATATATAATTTTTCATTTATTTTTTTACATTAAGCTATATACTTATTATTGGTATTTCTTTTTTTTAAGCTTTTTATTAGAATTATGTCGGGTCTATATCTTCCACATCATTAATAGGAATTTCATTCTCTTTCATATCTTATATATAAAGCTTTCTTTTGGCAATGCAAAATCCTGCCCATTCATAGAGTTTTTAACTCACATAAAATTCTATTCTTTATCTATCTTTAACAATACCTTATTTATAGAATTCTACTAATTTATCTAATTATATTTCTCCATTTTCTATTTATTAAGGAATTATCTAATAAAATAAATAGTTTTTATTTTTTCTTAATAAAAATAAAAATACTATTTATCTTTTGAAGGCTAATTCAAATAGTTTTTTTGCGTACATTTTTTCTTTTTATAAGCCTTCAATAGCGAAGAATTTTTAGGCTTCTTCGTATGTTTTTTCTACTAACTAGAGGTAATTCATACAGTAGTTTTCTTCTAAATCTTCAGGGAATAAAATTTCGTTTTTAGTTAAACCTTAAGGTATTTGATTTTCTTCAATATTTTCGAGAATTTGAGTTTCGGGAAACGTATAACCTCTTTTTAAGAACTATTAGATGAATTAATTTATTAACAAAAAAATAAAAAAATTACTTTTATTTAAGGAATAATCAAATTTTTTTCTTATTCTTATTTTTTTTCAACTTTTGAAGTATTTTATTATTTATTTGTGTTAATATTATTATTATTTAGAAAAGTTTATAAATCAGTATTTATATTTAAAGATTCAAAAGTTTTAATAAAAGAAATTACTGGTATATTTACTTTAGTTAATTATTAAGTACATACTCTAATTTTAACTTCAAACTTTTTTTTTTTTTAAATAAAAAAATATATATATATATAGTATACATGTAGTTTATAATTTTCATTTTTATTTGAAATTTCTAGAAAAGAAGAAATAGTATTTTAATTAAGTAATTATTATAAAGAAATTTAAGCTTAGAAATCATCATGTCCGAATAAAAACCCTTTTTTTTGGATATTTATATTAATAATTTTATTATGTATTTCCATATCTATATTTTTCATATCTTGTCCTCTTAAAATCTTTTTTTCGTAATTCCATTCTAGTGTGTTTTCATTACAATAATCTAAGCTATCAGATATTATATTACTATTTATTTCTACAGAATAGTTTAATTTATATTTTCCTTTAGGACAGTTAGTTAATTTTATTATTTTAAATATCATTTCGTTTGGTTAAATATCTTTATTTTCTATAATTAAACTACGCGCTTCTTCATTTTATATATATTAAGGTATAGGAATCCAAGAAGGCTTTAATAAAGACTCTAAATAAGCCTACATTGCAGCATATTTTTTTAATTTTTAATCAGATAATATTGACCAGTTCATTTCTTAAGTTTTCTTTGAATTTTTAGATAAGTTTTTGAAATTTTTCTCTTTTTCTATACATTATTTTAATTATTTTAAAATCTCATTAATATCTATTTATTTTATTATAAAATATAATAAGAATTATAATTTTTAATACTTTATGTATATTATTCATTTGACATTCCAAGGAATTTTTATAAAGTTAAAGGGGCCATTTCTTTTTAGAGGATATCGTTTATAGATTCATCTTTTCCAGTTTTTAGATTTTATAAAATTGTATTGGCTTTACTTAATAAAGGTAAATAATAATTTTTAATTTCGTCTTATCTAGTATCTCTTAACTTTTAATTAATATAGTAGAATACATATATATATATATAAAAATCTTCATATATATGATTATATGATATATTTTTTTTTATTTACATTTTAAGATAAATAAGTCACTAAATTATGATATTATTTATATCTTGTAGCAAAAATAAGTAATTTTTCTTCATGTTTTTTTAAATCGATATTAGTTTTTAAATATATTGAATTAGCACTCGCTTATTTTGCTAATATAACTATTTTTTAAAACATTTCATTTTATTTTTCTGCTAATTATTTAATTTCGTTTGTGACAAATTTGATTTTAAAATTAAAATTTAGAACTTTTTTTTTATCATTTTCACATTATTATTTTAATTACATAAAATTATTTAATGTTTTTTTCAAAAGATTTATATAGTCATTAAATTTAAGAGTCCCAGAAGTTATCTTATCTGTAAAAAACACCATTTATTTCCTAAAAACCTCATATTATTATTAATAAAAAGTAAATAATTCTTAAGAAAGTTAACCACTTAAAATTAGCTTTTCGAAAATTTACATTTACTGTCTCATTAATAAAAGAGATAATGTTTAAGAAGGATTATTATATTTAGTTTCTTCATCTATTATTTATTTTTCGGACATTTTTTTATTATTATAATTTTTTAATAAATAAATATATCTGAATTGTTATATATTAATATGCTTAAAAATATAATAATAGATTAAATATTAATATTTATATATATTATTATTAGCCTTTAAAAAAAAATTAAAAAAAAAATTATAAATAAAATAAATTAAATAATAATATAAATTATAAATATAAAAAAAAAGCGTATCCTAATATATTTTTTATGTTTCAATTTTTCATTACAAAAGTTTTTGAAATTTTCAATAAATCGCATTCTTTTCTTGTAGTTTCTTAAACCAGATTAAAATAAGTATTTTCAAATATCAAATCAACTAGACTAATGAACTCATTTTATAAAAAAAGTACTCTATAATCATTCGCCGCTGTAATTTTTTCCTCTTCTTCATCTTAAAAATCACGATAATCTTCTCTATTTTATTGGTTTATAACTTGGAGAATATCCACAGTCTTTTGTTCATCAAAAGAAAGGTACAAATCATTGGGTTGATTATCTATTTATTTAATATTGTTTTCTATTTAAAAGTCATTTAGTATATTCTAAACAGTTTTTTCTATAATTTGTTCGAAACAGTGATTAAATGTATTTTTTCTTAAACTTGGATTTTTCACTAAACTAATTTATTTCAAAGAATTCACTTTTTCTTAGTCTAAATTTGAGCTTTTTTACACTCTTAAAAATAAAGTCTCTTTTTCTTATATTCCAGTCTTATTCTCCCATATTATATTACATTCTAATTCCCCTTAATATACAGATGGTTCATATGCACAACTTAATCCTATTTTTAATTCTAAAAATGAATTTGGATCTAAGCATCCAGTTATGGGTTCTATAGTACATTCATCTCCACTAAAAAATATATATATATATATATATATATATATATATATATTATTATTTTATATATATATTTTTTTATTTTATTATTTTACCACATTAGTCCTGGTCTATTGTTTGATAAAGCAAAACTTGAACTTCCGAAATCGAAATTAAATTTTTTATCTGTATTTAAGTTATATAGAATAATTAGCCTATATTCAGTTTTTCCTGCATCCATTTTACCGAAATTTAACTCTTCAATAGAAAAGAAAGCTTTGGAGCCTAAATTAGATATATTATTCGACCTTTATTTAGGAATTTCGTCTTCGTTTTTTTTTTTTTTAGCCCTGTTTTTGTCATATCCAGTCCCTTTTATATTTATGTATAGTTCTTGGTTGATTTCAACGAAATTAAAAACTTTAATTCTTAGTTTGAAAAAATATGTTTTTTCTTCCAAAGGTTTAAATAGACAATATAAATATTATTTTTCATTAGGAAGTAGTTATTCACTATTTTTTTCTAATTAAAATATATTTAATTAATTATGGACATATATATCCTTATATTCACTATCCTCACTGTATAAAATTTCTACTTTATATGTTATTTTACTTGATCCTACATTTTATACTTCTATGGGAAATTTTACAGGCATCAATAATCCTAAAGGGACATCAGGAAGTTCGAAAAATTCCTTTTTAACAGCTAAAAGACCTTCCAAAGGAGCCAATGCCATACCTTTAAGATTAATTTAGAGTGGCTTTCCATTTAGAATTTACAAAACAGCTCTCAAAAAATGTTTTTATCCATGTAAATTATTCTGTTTATATTTAGTTTTTAAATAAAAATCTTATTCTTCGCCATTACTTGGATTATAAATAAGCTCAATATCCTTAAGTTCACCTTTTTTTAATATACCGTTTCTAGGTCTTATTTAAAATATCTATCTCTCAACAATTGTTTTCTCAAAGGCTTCAAATTCATCAGGTTCACCAGGATCTGCCCATGGTTCTACTTATATCTAAAAAATATATATAAATATATAAATATATAAATAAATAAATATATATTTATATATATAAATATATAAATATATAAATATATAAATATATATATTCTTATATATATATTTATATATTAATTTTTTAAATTTAACTTAATTGTCTGACGGTAATTTAAAATTATATTCTATATCAGTACCACCAACATTTTAAATTGTGACGACTATTTTTCTTTGCTTATTTGCATTTTTATTTGCCGGTAAATATCCAAAATTCCATTCATATTATTTTATTCTTTTTTATAATTATTAGGCTTGTTCATAATTTAATTATTCGATATTTAAATATTGTTTCTCGTCTTCATTAAGTTCACTTAAAAGTTCTTTATTAATTTTATTAATTTAAAAGTTTTCCCATAGACTAGCTACTGATATTGCATCATTTCTAACATCAACTATCTTCAATTGAGGATAAGAACCCTTTGCGTGTATATTTAGAGCACATTTTTGGCTAAAGAGTTTCCTATTAATGGCACTTGCAGCTCTCTTTGGGTTTTTTCTTACGCAATTACATCTAATACTAGATTATAATCCCCTACTTTTGTTGGATTGAATATAATTCCTACATCTACCTTCGAATTAGCAGCTATTATACCCTATTTGAAGTCTAATTCGAAGTTTTATTCTAAAAAATTATCATCTTAATTATCTTCTCGTCTTAATTTCAACTCTACATAAAATGTACAATTCGAAAAATTATGTAAAGTGGCATATTTTTTATCCGTAAAACCCACTTTTACGACATCAAATTCCATTTTTTCTGGTTAAATAGACAATGAACCATCTCCACCAGCTCCAAAAACTTCAAAATTATAAGAAACTTCCATTGGATTTCTCATTTTCAACGGATACTATGGATTTCCGCTATTTGGGAGGTGATAACCGATTAAATTTTACGAAAAATCGAGTATTTCAAGTATTTAAATAGGCACTTTTATCCTATAATTCTTCTTTTTATAAGGAATAAATGAACAGTCTATAAAAATATGCTCATTAGGCTTTATTTTACCCTCAGAAGGCTCCAAATATAGCTCTTGGGAGTATTTTGGTGGGACATAAATTTTATATTCTAACGTAATTCTGGATAAATTGTCTATTTTGACCTTTTAGCGTGAATAAACTCCAGTATATGAGGGCGGGAAGTATATTTTTCCTTCATTTTATAAGCTTAGTTTAGGTTTAGAGCAAAATCCGTGCAAATGGAGGTTTAATATATTCGATGCATTGTGGTTTAAATAACAAGATAGGGTATTATTATAAGCTTTATATTCTGAGGGAATGAATTCAATGGTTAATATTATAAATGATTTGGCTTAAATTATTCCTACGTTTGGGAAAATTCTATATGATTTGGATAGATCGGGGAGGAATTTAAAAAAAGTGGGCGTATCGGAAAGATTTGATAATTCTACGGTTTAATAAAGACTTTCTTATAAAGAACAGGCATTGAAAGTGATTTTATTTGATGGATTAAATTAAAGAATTGGAATAAATGGTTAACAATTTAAACCAAAAGAGTGGCCTACACATTTTATAGACGAGGAATATGGAGGAATAGTCTCGTTTTAATTAAGGATGTTTTCATTGTTAGTATTTTAATTTAGTGTATTTGTTAATTTGAGGTTTTCACGGAAAGAGCTTGTGAATGTTTTAGATGGGTTATTGTTTTTTTTTATGTCTTCGATTAATAATTTAGTGATTTTGGAATTGTATTTAAAGGCGAAAAATTATAAGTTTTAGAAATAGTAATATGAGTTTTTTATTGGTCTAAAGGAAATTTCGAATACTTAAGTTGAATTTGCTTTAATACTGATTGTTTGAGGTTTTACTATAAAAACTGGAAGTAGTTCATTATTGATATTTTGTTTTTTTTAAATTGTCCAAAAGACAGTGATTTTACATTGTAGTTTGTTAGTTAATTCTACTTAGAAAGGGGCACTTTCTTACATGAATTAACAAAACCCGAAATCTAGAAATTCTTCATTTAAATAAATTAGTTTTTATTTAGAATTACAAGGTAAAAACATTTCTTTATGTAAAACAACTTAATTTGCGTTTTCGTGTATTTCTTCTTCTAGTTCTATATTATTTTAATTCATCATATTTTCTTTTTGTTATTACGATTGCTTCATAAAGTTATTTTAAGCAATATTTGATCTAATACTTCCACCAATATTTTATAAATTACTTTATTTTAATAAAAATGCATTTTCCATATATTTAAAATCTATTTCGGAAAGCTTTCCTTGTATTACTCTTTTTCTGAATGCATCTATATGTTTTTATTATAAAGGAATTGGTTTTATTAATAAATCATAACATGTTCCTATTAAATCAATATGAAATAACCTATGATTTCTAACAATACAAAAACCTATAAAAAATAAATATATATTGGTATATAAATATACTCTTTCATAATAACATATAGTATGATTCGGTTTAAAAGAAATAATAATTCTCGAATTTTGTTTAGGTTTAATAATTCCTTAAACTGGACTAATACTAAAAATATTGCCTTAATCATTCATAAATTAAAAACTAGTCTATAAATCACTTTTATTGTAAATAGTAACTTAGTCTACTTACTTCTTTATCGATTTTAACCTCTCCGAAATTAACTGATTAACTACTTAATTCCACATCGAACCCTATAGCCTCTCCATTACAGGAAAATACAACTTCATTCCCTCCAACGCATATTATCTTATAATGTATAACTGAAATCAAACCCACAATTTATGGTAAATAAGTTGCTTATATAAGAAAACTACTTTTTGGTGGAATTTCTCCTGTATATCTAACAAAACAGATATAAATATATACATATATATATATTTTATATTTTATATTATATTTACATATCTAAAACGATAGAATTATCTTTGTAATCATCGTCTTGCATTTTTACAATATTAAATTAAGCAGTTACATTTGAAGTAGTTTTTTATTGTGATATCTTTAACAATTTATTTTCCTATAAGTATTTGTTCGAAATTTATTTTGTGTGTATTCAATTAGATATATGGGTATTTACCAATTGCTGATACTTTTATTATTCGCGGATCCTCATTCTATATATTTAATATTATTGTACATACGAAAGCCGTGGCTTCTGTTGGAGTAAAGTTTAAAGTAAATGATATTCTACTTTTAGATGGTATTATACCTTTAGGGGGATGGATTTCAAGGATTTGGCTTTCTATAGAGTATTCACAAGGATATGGATTAGGGTTTTCAAGATAGTATAAACGAGATTTGGTCTGGCTTACAGGACAAAAACCCATTTCGATTTAAGACTCAATACTCGTTTTAATTTATTGGTGATATGATTTTGTGTATTCGGATTAATAATTTAATGAATCGGTTGACATTTATTTATTTTTAGATTTTATTTGATATTAAAAAAAAGAAATTTAATTTGACTTTGCTTTTTTTATGTTATTTTAGTAAAAAAGTTATTTTTTTTTTATTTTTTTTAAATTAATTTTTGATTATTTTTTTTAAATATTTAAAAAGTTTTTGTTTTTTTTAAAAAAATTAGGTATTAATAATGTTGGAATAATATAATTTATAATTAAATTAATAAAAAAATGCATTATTTAGATAATTTTTGATTTTTATATTATCTTGATAGTCTTAATTATTAATTAAATAATTTATCTTATAATTTAAATATATAAATAGCTAAAAATTAAATAAAAAATAAGTAAATATATATATGTTATACGAAATAATATCAATAAAAAGCTTTAAATAATTTCATAATTTTCTTCATTTATAGAATTTAAATAATCAATTCCATCATAAAGATTACTAAAATTTTATTAAAAAAATATTACTTAAGAAAAAAAAAAAATTATAAAAAAATATCCAAAAAGTGGATTATAATAAAAATATTTATTTCTTATTAAATAAAAATACAAATAAAAGAAAACAAAATTTTTATATATATATAAAATAAAAAAATAAATAATCATGAATATGTTCCCTGATCAATAAAACGAACATGATAATTGGTTTCCTTTAGAATCAAATCCTGATGTAATAAACCCTTATATTTAAAACTTAGGATTCGATACATCTAAGTATTAATGGGTAGATTTAATGTCTACTGAAGACTGGGCGTAAGAAATGCTTCCAAAACCATGTGTTGCAGTTGTATTTTTATTCCCAATAACCGAAAACACAATTAAATATGACTAAGAAGAGGAAAAAAAATAGCAATAAGTAGACGCTAAAGTATACTTTATGAAATAATTTGCTAGAAATGCTTGCGGTACAGTCGGTGTAATGCACGCAATGTTAAATATGATAGAATAGCATCCTGAATTGGCCAAAAAAGATTCGATTTTGGAAAAATTTTATGCACAAACTTCCACTATGACCCCTGAATAAAGAGGTAACTATTTTTTATAATGTAAAGAATTAAAGCATCAACATTGCGAGGCTGTAGAATAGGGATAAGCGTAAATGTAAGAAGATGTAAATACACATTTTGTATGTTTTATAGAAAAAAATGGACATATTTACGAACTTGATGGAAGAAAAAAAAGTCCAGTTAATCACGGAAATAGTAATAGTGAAAATTTCTTAAAAGATGCTTGTATTTTAGCTAAAAAATTAATGGAAAGAGACCCATAATAAGTTAATTTTACAATATTGGCTTTATGTAAAGCTGAATAATAAATATGATTTATTTATATTATGAATATATTTTTTTATATGTATTTTTTCATTTTTTGTTTTTTCATACTGATAAAAATTATTGTCTTGTTAACTATTCTTTAGATTTTTCATCTTCTAATATAGATTTTCGATTTTCTTATATTGATTTTTAAGATTTAATCGATTTTTGAGGTTTTTAAGGTTAAATTAATTTTTGAGATTTTTAAGAAGAACTAGATTTTTGTTGATTTAATGATTAAGATGACTTTTATGATTTTTGAATTTAATTTTCAAGTTCTTTTTAATTATTATATAATTATTAATTTTCTATTAATTTTTAATTTTCCTAAAATGGTTTTTAAATTTTATCGGATTTTTCTTATTATTAGGATTTTTAAAATTAGTTTTAAGTTTTCTATACTAGTTCTTCTTCTTCTTCTAAATATTTAAGGTATTCTTATCTTTAAATAATAGATATGTTATTTTATTATTTTATTAGTAAATAAGTTATTAAAAGATTACATTTTTCATTAATTATAACTTCTTTCTATAAATTCCAACTAACTTTAATATATTTATAAATAAATGCATATTAATATATATATATATATATATATATATATATATATATATATATATATATATATATATATATTACCTTTATCATATGATAATTAATTTTAATTATTAACATAAAATTATATTTTCAAAATATTTATTAGATTTTCAAGTTATTGTTGCATGTCGTTCCATTATTAATGTACTTTGTAATCTTATAAGAATTAATCCATTATAATTAAATGTATTTATTCAGTTTTTGGATTTTTGAATTATTTAAATATAAACTTTAATTATTTTTCTTCATTATTTAATATACATGCAATAATTCCTTTATTTTAGGAAATCATTTTATATTTAAACGGTGATATAATACTATTTTTTTTTTATAAATTATCCAGTTTATTATTTTAAAGCTCTAAAAAATATTCTTCAAAAGGCTGTTCGACTTAAAAAACATTGTATTATTATTAAAATAAATGCACTTGTATTCCTTCTAAATGCTGATTTGTCTTAATAATTATTTAAAGTCCATTTTGTAGTAAATATATATATTTTTTTTTACAATCAAGTACTATATTAGGCTTTATTTATTTATAAACGAAAGGAATAGTATCTAAAATCATATTTTTTTTAACGTTTATAAAACTAATGTACAATTCATGTTAATTTTCTTAAAAATCTATGAAAATAAATTTCATTATATATGTTTTTTAGTCGAATTCGCATTAAATTTTTCCTTTTTGAAGTTGAGTGAAATCTTCGTTATTTTTGCATTTTATAACGAAGTTTTATTAAATATTAAATAATTATTTTATTTCTTTTTTTTTTAAATAATATTTTCTTTTTCTTTTTTTTCATATTTTGGCAAAAATTATTCGGTAATAAAAACTTGCTTTTTTTAAGGAAATTCGGCTTATTATTTCTAAAGATTTTCTTTGTGAATTTAATTAAAATCCTTCTAACTGTACACAAAAAGTCTATTTTATTCCTCATTTTCCCTCTCATATTCTTAATGTTTATTTGCTGCTTCTATTATAGGTTCTGGAAAAAGAACTTTAGGTGTATTTTTAGTACTTGTAGCTAATTTTTGCCTTTTGGAAGTTATTTGCAATAGCTATTAGGCTGAAAAAGGTCTATTTATTTCTATTTTTTAAAGAAGTGATTATTTTTAAACTAGTCTCTATGTTTAATAATTAAAATTTTTAAAAGGAGAATATGATTATTCAGTACTTTATCCGAATTTTTAGAAAGATAAAATATTTTACTTTTTTTATAGTTAGGGTTTTTATAAACCTAATTGTATAATTTTATACGAATTTATTTATTTTTATCTAGTATTGTATCATTTTCTTAGAAACATTTTTATCCTATTTATAAATTTTATCTGATTTATCTTTTTATTTATTTAAACATATATATGTATATATAATATTATATATATATATATAAAAATTACTAAGGAAGTTAAATAATTTTCATTTAATCTTAATAATCATTCCATATGAAATCAATATTTTTTTATTTGTTATATACTTTTGGTTTTAATTTATTTTAATCTTCGTTGGTTTCTATATTTTTTATTTAAAAATCTAGTTTTTTATAATTTATTTTTGATAACTAATTAAAAAAAAAAAAAATATAAATAAGTATATGTTTAAATTTATATATATATATATATATATATATTTTTATATTTATATTTATATATATTCATACTTTTTTAGTTTCTTCATAAGATTAAGTAAATTAAATAGTCAATGGATGTTCATTTCCTAAATACTATTCGGAAATAATTACTGAATTATTTAAATTTTATACGCTTTTTTCCATTTATTTAATATTATAATACTAAGTACCTAAATTATAATAAGAAATTGCCAATTAAGTAGCAACATTTTAAAACTGATCATTTTTTTATTTATAAAGTTTATCAAATTACATTTAAAGTTCATTTATGCCTATTTAGCAATATTTAATAGATTCAACATGTCTTTATAAATATATATATATATTATTAAAAAAAATACCTCCCCATTTCACTTAAAATAGCACTTTTATTTAAATAAGTAATTCCTAAATGACACTTTAGGCCGTTTTCATTTATTAATTATAGAGTTTTTTCTATTAATTTTAATGCTCGGCGAATATCTTTTGATTTACGATAATAACAACTTAGATTGTTATATGCTAGTACTTGTTATTCTAGAAATCCGGGGTAAATTTGTAAATATATATCACATTGGTTTAATATTAATATAGTTCTATCCATTTTTTCTTCATTTAAATTTAATATTGCGATTTCATTGATTTAATTTATTATGTTTGTGAAATTTTAATTAAAATCATTGTTATATGTAGTATAATATAATTATAAATCTAATTTATATTATATTGTTTTTGATATTTTTTAAAAAGTTTACTTTATCTAATAGTTTAAAATAAAATATCTAATTATGATGAGAAATCTTGCATTTACTAAAGTGCATTAGCTATTTCTTCCTTTATTTATTCTTGTTTTGGAATATTTTAAGGAGATTATATATTATTATTGTTTTCAATTTCAATTATTTTAGAATTATTAAGTATATAATCATATTTCATTTTTTTGTTATATTTTTTTGTTATTTTTTTGTTATTTTTTTTTTTGTAAAAAAAAAAAAAAAAGTAATTTTTTTTTAATAATAAATTGATTGAATATTTATATATATGTATTTTTTATAAAAATTTGATTATTTTTAAGTGTTTATTTATATTTCATTTTAAATTAAATAAAAAATATGAAACTTTTAATAAATACTTAACAACATTTTATCTTTAATTCATATTAAAAAATTATAGATAATATAAAAATATAAATTAAAAAAAATTCTATAAAAAATAAGAGGAGATTTTTATAAATTTTAAATGAATTTTTTACTCTCAATATATAAAAAAAAAATAGATTTTATTATTTAACTTACTTTAAAATATTTTTTTTTATTTTTTGTTAAAATATATCATTTATAAAAATTTTTAAGTTTTTTTTTTTTTATTTTCGAAATTATAAATCCTATGGATTTTTTAGAAAAATAGCTTAAAACATAATACATAAAAAAGTTAAATTTAGAAAAATAAAAATGTTATTTAGAAAATAAATTAAATGCGAATAAATTTGTTGAATGTACTCATTAACTTGTAGAATAATATAAAAAAAACTAATATAAAATTAAATATGCGATTATTTTTTTCGGAAAAAACATTTAATAATGCTAATAAAGCAAAGATTAGGATGAATGTAAGAAAAAAATAAATGAATAAATAAAAAAATATAAGTTTTTTTGATAAATATATAAAATTTGAAAATAATTTTAAAAAAATAATACTTTTTAAATAAAATAATTAAATATTTTTTATCAAAAAATATGAATTTTTTATAATTTTATATTATATAATATAATTAAATGACACTTATTATTTTAATTATAATGTTTTCTTTATTTATTAAATTTAACTAATTTTATGGTAATTATAACAAAGCATTCAATATTTTATTTATTATTAAAAATATTAATGAAACCTTTATATATATGTATAAATATATATATATATATAATATATATATATATATATATATAATTATTTTATTTATTTTCTCTATTATTAATTTTCGCTAAATAATAAATTTTTTAATTTATTTAAAAAAAAAAATACTTATATTTAAAATAAAAATTATAAAAAATGAATGAACTAAAGGTATATTTAAAGTAAATATATATAAAAAAAAATTTATTAGAATAAATATAAATTATTATATTTAAAACTATTTTAATATATCATTTTGATATATTATATATTTTATATGTATTTTTTTGGTTAATATAATGTATTTATTTATTTCTCCTTGCCCATATTTATTCGATTGAATTTTTTTTTTGTTAGAAAACAATTATCCAATAAAAAAAATAAAATGTGTGTATAATTATTACACGGAAACTTATTAATTCGAATATACAAATAAAAATAATAAATTAAAATTAAATTTTTTAATTTTTGGAATATAATAATAAAAATGCTTTAATATTTATATATAGAAATTAAAAAAAATAAAACATATTATATATTTTGTTTAAAAACACTTAAAAATAATTTAAAAAAAAAAATATTAAAAAACTTAAAAAAAAATAAGAATATTATATATATATATATAATATATAAAAATAAATGAGTTCCAATATTTTTTAATCTCAAGTCCAATAAACCCCTAATATATTCAACCAAGGTTAACAAGCCAATAATATATTTTCCCAAAATAAACCCATTTAACAGTATTCCCAAAATAACTTTAATAATATGGTATAAAACCCATAAACAAACAATCAAGCAAACATTTTTAGCTAAAACCCAAACAACATGGGTTTAAATAACAACAGTAATATATTTTTAATAAATTAACAAAAATAATAATAAATAAATAATCCTTAATTTGTACAAAGCTAATAATAAATAGGCTCCTATAGAGGTAAATATGAGTAAACAAAATCTTCTATGCAAGACACATCAACTACGAATCCGGGTATATTAATGAATACTAATATTTAGTTTTGTAAAGGATTTGAAAACATGAACCATTTGCTTTTACGTTTGGAAGACTATTATAATATTAGAAAATAATAAATATATGATGAGGATAGATAAAGAATTGCTTAGTGTATTTAATTAAATGCATTTAATCCTTAATTAATTTAAAATAGTGATTAATTAGAACCTGTTAAGTCTCAACTTATTATGGAAGTAATTAAAATGACTACTAGTTAATACTTAAATAATAATAATAATAATATGCAAAAAGGGAATGTATTTTAAAATAATTAGAATACTGTTCATCCTATGATATAAAGTTAGAATAATAACAATAATCCGATGTTCAATTAGAATTAGAACATTACTAGTAATAACAATATTTTTTAAAATTAAACTTAAAGCCAAAATAATAATATTTTTAGCTAGAATTAAAATCCATTATAAATTGAAAATAATAATGTTTTTAATAATAATTAAATGCCTTTTAAACCAAACGATAATACTATAGGAGGAAATAACTAAAATATTTTTAATAATTAAAATAATAGAAATATTTATATGGGAAATAATTAAAATAATTCGAATAATATTTTCACAAGCCAAAATAATAACAATATTAATACTAATAATAATTCGAATAATTTTTTTTAAGCAAATAATAATAATATTTAAGCGAAAAATATTATTGGGGAAAATTCTGGTAATATTTTTAATAACAGTAATAATACTACTCAAATGAATAATAATAACATTTTTAATAATAATATAAATAGTAATAGTAATAATAATAATATTTTTAATAACAATAACAATCAAAATAATTTTATAAACGATAATAGTAATAATATTTTTAATAAAAATACATAAAACAATTTTTAAAATAACAATAATATTTTTAATAATAGTAATAATAATTTTATGAATAATAGTATTGGAGTAACTTAATTCCCAAATAATAATAATTTGTCTGGCAATGCTATATTTAATAATAATAACCTTAATTAAAATAATGGTAATATATTATAAAATAATAATAATAATATATTACCAACAAATAATAATAATATATTTTCAAATAATAATATGGCTAATAATAATTAAAAAAATAATAGTAGTAATATATTTCAAAATAATGTTAATAGTAATGCAGATCCAAGCAAAATATTTAATGGAAATAATACAAATAATATAATAAATAATAATAATAATAATAATAATAATAATAATAATAATAATAATATAATAATAATAATATGTTTTTTAGATAAAATTAATAAAATCTTAATTCACAAAGCTAAAATATATTTTAAAATAATTAGGGTACTCCTGTTTAAAATTCAAACAATTTATTTATGAATAATACAATGTAAAATAATAATAATAGTAATAATATTTTTACAAATAATCAAAACAATTTATTTAATAATTAAATTAATAATAATTTGAATTCAGTTTCAAATACTTTAGTTCCAATTGTAGATAATAATCTGTAATAATAAGACAATACTTTATATAATTATTAAAGTAAACTTTAATTATCAATTCCGAAATTTACCGATTATATGGGAAAATTCGAAAGAGAAGAAAGACAGTATGAATATGATTTTAAATGTTATTTTAAGTAAAAAAGAGAAAGAGAAGTAAAAAATAAAAATAAAAAAAAAAAAACATCAAAAAAAAAGCTTTTAATATAAGAGACATTTCTATATTAAAAAAGTGTTCCTTAATAATAATTTTCAAAAAGAATTCAATAATTTGAGCCTACTTTTAGTTATTTCGATAAAGAAAATAATATAATTAAAAAGGCTTAGAAGGAAAAAGAGGCTTGGAAAGATTACACATATGTAATACGAATGGATTGTTTGACTTTATAAAATGAAGAATTTACACTTTTTAATGAATTTAAATCTTATGATAGAATTCGTGATATAGTAGAATTCGCCCAAAACGAACTTTTAGCTAATTCTTAAATGGAATCAGACGGAAGGCCTATTTTCGCTTAAACTTATTTTCTAGGAAAATCTTTAAATGATAGTGCTTAGATGATATTTTAAATTGCGAAAAATTAAAACGGATGCACAAATCTAAGTTTTGAAATAATTTTTAATTACGATTCTGCTCCATATATGATTAAAAGTAATTATATCCTAAAACCTAATCTTAAATTTTTAAGTGGATTGAAAGAAGAGTAATTAAAGAGAATTCGAAATTTTTCTGTAGAAAATGAATATGCGAAATTGGAATGGTTAGAACCTGTTGATTTAAATGAATGCAATATTGATAAAGTTTATTTTTTATATAATCGATATTTTTTGTTTTATTAAATATAATTTTATTTTTGTTTTTAGGTAATTAAACTTGATAGAGATTAAGTAGCTGTTTATCCAAAAGATTAATTTAAAGATGATGAAATTCCCTAAAGAGGAACTTTATTAAATAAAAAATGTAGGATTACTTATAAAAATTAAAATATTTTGGGTGATTCCGATGATGAATAAAAAGTAGAATCTATTGTTTAATAAATTACTTAAGAATGCAAAATTAAAGGAAATTGTAGGTTTATTGATATCGATTAAAAATAAAAATAATGGATTATAGATGTTGATTATTTTGTTTGATAAATTTAACGTCATGATTTTTTATAAAATAATAATATAAATTAATAAGTTTTATATTGTTTTTTTATGTTTATAAATTTTGAGTTTATTATAAAAATATTTTTAATATAAATATTAATAATTAAATAATATTTTATTTATTTATAAAATATAAAATTTAAGACATAAATAATTTCAAATTATAAAATATTTCAAATAAAATATAAAAAATAGGAAGAAGAATGCTTTTTTTATTATTATTTAATAATATAAATTTAATTAAATAAATAAAAATCTTTAAAATATAATACTAATATTATTCTTATTATTTACACACTTTTATGTTTAATTTAGATATTTTATTTATATAATAATGCTTTCTATTGTAAATGTATTTATTTTCACTAAAAAATAACATTCAATATCCTTAAATATATATATAAAAATATTTGGTATATTAATTATATTAAATATAATTTAAAGAATTATTAAAAAATATGTATTTAATCATCATTTATTTATTATTTAATTATTAAAATTTTAATATTATAATTTATATTTTAGGATTTTTAATAAACTTTATAATATTGAAATATAATAATATTTTATATATATTTTTATTATTAAATATTTTTTTTATCATTCCATTAATTATCTATAAAATAGCTTTTCAATTAATACTAATTTACTACTAAAAAAGTAGTTATATTATTTTAATAATTAGATTTTTATTTATTAAAAAAATCCAAATTTATTATGTATTTTTATTTTAAAAATATTATAAAATATATTTTTATTTACGAAAACATTTATTTTATTAGAATAAATATAGAATTATTTATTTAAATTTTATTAATTTCTAGAATATAAATATTGATAAATTTACATACATATGATTTTATACATTTTTTTATATATTTTATGTTTTTGTTCAATATATAAATAATATTAGAATTAATAGAATAATCATATTTATTCTTATTTGTAATGAAAATTTATATAGTTCTTCTATTAAAATAAAAAATAATATACTATTAATTTTTAATAGTTTTTACCTTCACATTATAAAAATATGTCAGTCATTTTTTTGCTTTATCATTTGTAACATAATTTTTACACTTTTTTAATTACTAGAGCATTTACTCAGGAGTTTATATTTTTTAAATAGTTTATTCAGTTTATATGTTTCTTCTTAATAATTTATTTCCAAAATCTTAATAATTTTTATTATTAATTTGATTATCATTAAATTTTTAATTAGTATTTTGATTATAATTTTTATTAGCATTTTCATTAGATTTTTCATTTGCATTTTTGTTAGATACTTCATATGCATCTATAAGTAGAAACTGTAATAACATTTAGAAAGCTCTTCTATTTAAGTTGAACAGTCATCATCGCATTTATTCTAAAGTTCTTTAACTTTTATTTATTATTCTTTAATACATGTATTTAATTTATGCATCATTTATATCTATTCTGGAGTTAATTCTTTATAAAAATATTAAAATATATTATATTATGTAATAATTTTATATTACATTATTAGAAACAAAAGTTTAATAAAAGTAATAAATATATTAAGTGAGTTATTTTTTAATTCATTGTTTGTTTGATTTTATAATGTTTTATATATTTTTATTAAGTATTTAAAATCAAATTAAATTTAAAAAGAAATATAATATTTTTTTCATAAAATAAGAAATTTCATACTTGTAAATATATAAACTAAATGAATACATTTTTAATATATTGAATAAATATTAATTTTAATATATATTTATTATAAAATATTATATATAAATTTAAGTTTTTTTATATAATCAATATATTGAATTTTTTATTATTTATAAGAGAAACACTATATAGTATAAATTATATATTATTTTATAAAAAAATTAGAATATTTACATTATTGTCATAATTGAACATTCTAAAATAAAAATATTTATAAAAATTAGTTAAAAATTTTTAAAATAAAATAAATATATATATATTTGATAATAATAAATATAAATATATATATTACTTACCTAAAATTATAATTATTATTAATAATAAATTTTTTAATATAAAAATATATTAATTCTTAATTAAATTTTGATTTTTGTCTAAATTAAAATTATATTTTAAAGATATTAAATAAAATTATTAATTATTTAAATAAATATTGTTTATAATTCAATCTTTTATATTTTATAAATATAAATTATTTAAAAAACAACTGATTAACATTATTTATTATATATTTTTTCTTAATTTACATACTATCTAACATAAAATCTATCATATAATTAAATCAATAAAAAAATTAAGATATTAAATATAATAATAGTATTAATTATTTAATTTTATATATTTTTTTTGAATAAAAAAATAAATATTAAAAATAATACAACACGTAAAATATTTTAATCTTTAATAATATATTTATAATATAAATTATTATTAATTAAAACATATTATATTCCTAAACATTAAGATAAGCATTATAATAATTTTTAAACTTATTTATATTAAATCATAATAATATGAAATATTTATCAATGCATTTTTATAAAAAGATATAAATATTAAATTGATTACATTAAAATTCTTTAATTATATATAAAAAAAATAAAGAGAAAATATTAAGAATATATGTATATGTAATATATTTTTAATATATTTAAGCTTTATTCATTAATTATTTATATATTTATTAATTAATATAAACTTTACAAATTATCAGTCATCTTTTTATAAAACGTGCTTTTTTTAAATAGGTTTTCTTTATTAGAAATTCAAACTTTTCTATTTAAAATTATCAGAGTTCCCTTTTCTTTCTATTACTTTTTCTACTCCTTTACTTTTTTCTAATTAAGTTCTATAAAACTCCTATTCTTTTTTTGCTACATTTAATTCGTTTTTAATTTTTCTTTTCTAACTTTTTCGTCATATGCAAGTTTTTCTGTAAGATTTTCCCATTTAAATTTCGGCAAATATTTTATATTCCATAAATCTTCGCTATAAAAAGATCTTTAACTATTCACTTTTTTATACATATATATATATATATATATATTTTTTTATAATATAATTTAATTTACTCATCTTCGAACAATTTAAAGATTTTGCAGATAATTTTGCTATCCTTTTATCTTAAAATTCAACCCAACCTTCGGTATATCTTCTTTTTTTATTTCCTCCCATTTTAACTCTAAATTTACGCTTATTATCATCTTCAGCAGCTAAATATATTCTTAAAACTCCATAAGACTCTAATAATTTTCTTATTTAATTTGCTTTCATATATGGAGGGATTCTAGATAGATAACAAACGCCTTTATATATATATATATATAATATTTTTATTACTTATTTGATATAAAATACCTTTTTATTTTTATTATTTATTATATTATTCAACTTTCTTTAGCATTTTTTATTTTTCTTTTTCATTATTTTATTTTTGTTATTTCTCTTTTTCATTATTTTCTATTAATAACTTTTCATCTTCTTCGTTTTACATTTAATTTTCTTCTTCCTCTTAAATTTCATAATCACTAAGACCTAAATCACTTAGAATTTCAGCGTTTAACTTAACCATAATTATTTTTAAATTAAATATAAAATAATATATTTATAGTATAAATTAATTATTAAAAATAAATATAAGGACAAATATATATTTAATTTTTAAAATATAATTAATCAACCTATTTATTCAATGAATTCTTCTAATTCAATTTTACCGTTTTAATTTTTATCAAAAATACTAAAAATATAATTAAGTTCTTAAATTTAAATACATTCATCAATAATTTTCATTAATTATGAGAACTCTTCCATTACAATATATTATTATTGTTTAGATTTTTGCATATTTTTAAAAATGGTTTTTACATTAACATTATTATCTTTACAAATCCTTTTTATTTCACTAATTATTTTCTTTGCTTTTTCCTATAATAAATACTATTTATTATCATTATTTTATATTCCATAACTAATTATTTTATAAAATTCATCAAAAGATATGTTTCCATCTTTATTAATATCAAATTTATCAAAGCATTCTTAAATTTCCGCTAATTTAATTGCCGGAGCAACGACTTTTATTAATTTCTCAAATTCTTCCCTATCCAATGTTCCTCTTTTATTCCTATCAAAATCCGCAAAAATCTGCTTAAGATTTAAATTATTACACTTAATAATTTCCTTTAAATCAGTAATAATCGAAGAAACTCTATCTTCAATATCACAGAAGTCATATTGACAAAAAACATTCTAAAATTCCAATATACTAACTTTATTATCATGTGAAGAATCCACAATAGTAAAAATATAGTTGCTTTCAAAAGAAGTAATTCTAGGGTCTATATTACTTAAAAGTTAAAAAAACTCGCCTTAGTCTAATGTGCCTCCTCCATCAGTATCAAATTTATTAAAAACATCTTAAATATTTAAATTATGTGCTTATACGATTTCCTACATAGATCGTAATATTTTCTTCGCTTTTTCATCTAAAAGAATTTCCGGTTTTTCTATTTGCCCTCCGTCTCTATTTATTATTTAATGCTTAAATACTTCATCCCATCCAATTCTTTATTTCTCGTCTATAGTAAGACATTACTTAATAAAGTTTTTCGTTTAAGACCCTATAGGTTTATCATAAGGGAATCTCAAAGGTAAATTATATATATTTTTGAGAAAACTTTTGATATCTCTTGCTGGCCAAGGTGTTTTTCCAAAAAGCATTTCATAAAACATCATTCCAATTGACCATAGATCACTTTTAGCAGTATAAGGTTTATTTTCTAATAATTAAGGAGCCATATATAATGGAGTTCCCACACAATCTCTTAATAGGAATCTACCTTCTAAATCTGCTTTTGTGGCAAATCCAAAATCTGCAACTTTAAAAATATTATTTTTTACAAGACAATTTTCCGGTTTTACATCTCTATGTATATATCCTTTATTTACCAGATCTTTAAAACCAATCATTAATTAATTTAAGACTTCTAAAGAATCCGATTCAGCTAGTTTTCCTCCTTTTTTTGTTATATATTTCCTCAAATCGCCACCTTCGCAAAATTCGAGAATTATATAAGTGGTTTTGGGTGTATTTATGTATTCTATTAATTATACTACATGCATACTAGTTAATTATTTCATAATGTTTATTTCATTTTTTAATGAATCCAACATATATTTATCTTAAAAGTGCTTCATGTCCATCACTTTTATAGCATATGTTTCGTTGTTTTTGATACTTTTGCATTTGTAAACTTTGCCGAAAGTACCTTCTCCTAAGTAACTTTTGTTGTCCCAGATAAAATCGCCTTATTGGAAAGACATATTTATTTTTTTACTTTTTTTTTATGTGTGTGAGTAGCTGTTTTTTATATTTTATTTTATTTTTTTAAAAAAAAATTAATATCAATTAATTTTTTTTTTAATAAAGAATATTTTTTTTTTAAATTTTTACTAAAAATATACATATTAATTGTGTAAAAAAAATGAACTAAAATATATAATAATATCAATAAAAACTAGAAAAAAGACTATAAAACATGCAAATGTACGATACCTACCCCACAACATAAAAAACTATAGATTAGCTATCTCAAATCTTAAGTTAGAAAATCTAAAAAATTAATAGAAAAAATGAAAACATCTAAATAGAAATTCCAAATGCTCTATATTCACTATAATAATAAGGATATGAATATAATAATATAGAAAAAAAAATGAGAGAAATCAGAACATAAACTGTTTAACTTTTTTAAGAAAAAAAACCTTTGGAAAATCGTCCTTATTTTTTGAATTTGAAAAAATCGGATTAAGGGATAGAAGAGTATATAGATTTAACAACAAAGTTTTTTATTGAAAATCATTTGGAATATGCTAGAGGATGTACTAAATTTAAAAAAGAGGCTTTTAATATTCGCTTTAGTAAATTAGTTGAGGAAGTTTAAAGCAATAAAAATGAAACTTTTATAGAAAATTAAAATTAGGATTCTTAAGAGGAATATGAGGAAAATGAAGAAAACTATTTAAATTTGTAGAATTATATTAGTTTATAAAAGAACTAACTTTTTTGTAAAGAATGCTGTATTTTTTCAAAAAACTATAAGGAAATTTGGTGTTTTTTTGAGTATTTATTTATTCATGAAAGTTTATAAAATTTAAAAATTTTAAGATTTTTATAAGAAAAATGTGTATCTTTTTCTAAAAAAGAAAGCTTGATTTTAGAAAATACACCGGTAAATTTAGAGAGGATTTAAGGTTTTTTGACAGTATCGTTTTGGCATGATATTTATGTGCTTTTTAGGAAAGGAAATTATAAAAATATTATATAACATTGTGAAAAAAGGAAAAATAATTATGAAACTGTAAATAGATTTTTGAGTGATTTTCTTTGTTGGGAATCTTAAAATCTCGAATAGATTAAACCTAAGACTTTTTAAAATAAAATTTAAAATGATATGGATACATTTTTATTTTAAATTTATAATATAATGGATAAAAATATTAAAAAAATTAACTTTCTTTTACTCAAAAATCCCTATGATTTTGTTTGGGTTTATGTAATGATCTTTGGGGAAAAGGAAGGGATTTAAAAAGCCATTGAAGAAAAAGGTTAGTATGTTTTTACGAATAATTTAAGTAAGGAAGAAAGACTTCTTGTTTAGGTGATTTGTGGACAATATGTATAGTTTGTATAAAATCTTTTGTAATTATAAAGTTAGAAATAAATAAGTTTTAATGAAATGATTAATTTTGCTTTGCTTTTATTTTCTAATAGAATGATAAAAAATGAAGAATAAATCTCTTAAATAGAATAAATATATAATTATTCATTTATGCATGCATCTTATATATTAGAAAAATATAATTGTCCTTATTTTGCTTTCCTTTTTTTATGGCATATAAACGGTTAGAATATTTCTATAGAATTATTTTTAGAAATTCTTTTAAATTTTAAATATGGTTCGATGGTTTTTTTGAATAGAAAAAATAAATTTTTAGATGAGAAATTCATAGATTAGGATTTTTTTGAAGATTAGGTTAAAAATTTAAAGTTTTTTATAGAAAACAAATTTTCTTGGAATTCTCTTGCATAAAAATTTGCGGAAAAATATTTAAAAAAAAGGATTATGGGGAAATTCCTTTCTAAATATTGGAAGAAACGAAATGTTTTGAAAGTTTAGTTGATTTTTTGTGTTAAAAATATGTATAAATTATTAATGCTTTTAAATGTAAATAATAAGAAGAAAATTAAATAGCTTTAAAAAAATATGCGCTAAAATATTAATAATCGAAAAATATTTAGTAAAAATAATGCTTTTTGTTAATTTTTTTGTATTAATTTTAATAATTAAATCAGTTTTTTTAAGAAAAAAATGTTGAAATAATTTAGCATAATTTAGATTTGATTTCAAACTCGAATTTTATATTAAAAAAGGAAGAAAATAAAACAAATTTTAATATTTTTTGGGAATTTTTAAGTTTTTAAAAATATGAAAAATGTTATTTTGAATTCGTCTATGTAATTTATTAATCGATGATTTTTATATTTTAGTAGTAAAAAGAAATTTTAAAAAATAAAAAAACTATGAATAAATATAGGTAGATTTTATAAGCTTTGGATTTATTTTATTCCGAAAAATACGAAGATATTTAGGAAAATTATACTTATTTGGAAGAACCTAAGCAAATTGCAAAATAAATACTTGAATATGAAAATATTTGATACTTTTATTTATATTATTTATATATAGATAATTTAATTTATATAAAATAGTTTTTTATATATATATATGTTTTTTTATTATATGTAAAATATAAGTATTAATTATTTTTTAATTTAGTTAGGAATAATATAATTTATATCAGTATATAAAAGGCTTTAATATTTTTCTTATAAAAATTAAAATAGATTTTTATAAAAATAAAAAATCAATTTTATATAAAAATAGTTCAACTTTTATTTATATAAAATAAAAGAATTTTTTGTTAAAAAAAAAAAAAACAACAACAACAAACACAAATGAAATAATTAAATAGAGTTTTTATTTTTAGTTCATTTTTTTTACTAACTATAATAAATCCATCTTCAACTTATTATTATGAACGTTTTTCTTCTTAATTTTTCGATTTCTTTTCTTAAGTAATATTATCTTGTAATTCGATTGGCTTTTTATTCTTTTAGTCTTTTACTTCCGTCCAATTAGTATTTTCTTGGTGGACTTTTTAATTTTTAGTAACTAAAGGAACTTTTTCTTCATTATTTTCAGAATCGTTTTATTATTTTTAATTTTTGTCTTTCTTTTGGTTTACCTTTTTGATTGTTTCAGTTTGATTCTTTTAATTTTTTCTTCTTTTTTTTCTTATATTTTTTCTTCTGTTTTTCCTTATTTTTTTTCTTATATTTTTTCTTCTTTTTTTCCTTATTTTTTTTCTTCTTTTTTTTCTTCTTTTTTTTCTTGTTTATTTTCTTCTGTTTTTTATACATTTATTTTATCTTCTTATTTATTTTATGGACTTTATTTAGCTTTTTCAGTTTTTTTTAGTTTTTATCTACTTCCTTTATTAGCTTTTCAACCTATTATGAGTAATTTTAGAATTTATTATCATCAACTTTCATTAATAAAGCATATAAAACTAAAATAAATCCAAATGCTGAAGCTATTATTAAACCTATTCCTATTTAATTTTAATTTACTTAAGTTTATAAAACATAATTTATTATCAAAGGACTTAAAGTAGTCAAAATTACAATTGATAATATTGTTTTTATAATTCTCTCATTATCAAAATACATTCCAAATCTTTATTCATATATAAATATATATATATATTTTTATAAAATTATACTTTTTCATTTTCTTTTCATTTTCTGGTGTATTGTTAGTTTGATTTTTTTCTTGACTTTTTGAAGACATATTATTATATTAACTCTTTTTAAAAATACTAAAACAAAATATATAAAAATATGTTATTTAAATTTATTTCTATTATTTATAATATAAATTAATACAAAATATATATATTTAATAAAAAAATATCTAAATAAAAAAAAAATATATATATGTAAAAATATTTATTTTTTTGTTAAAATTAAATGATATTAAACATAATAAAAATAAAATAAAATAATTTATAATAAAATAAAAATTATTAACTGTAATAAAAATATTTTATTTTTTATTAAAATTATTACAAAATATTTAAAAGGTTAATATAAGTTATTAAAATGACATCTTTGTGTTTATAAAAATTTCCTGTTCATCAAACATTTTATGATATATTATATGATTTTCTACGCGAAATTTTACGTTAATAACCAGAAGATATAATAAATTTTGGTGCAGAATATTTTGAACATAAAGCATTAGGCAAAGATTATGTGCCTTATAATAAATAAAATGATAATTAAGCTATATAAAAACAATATAAAGCAGCTCCTCATGAATACGACTGTGCGTAGGCTTAAGAATCAGTATAAAATTATAATTATTAAAACTCTCAAGAAATAGAAGTAGATGAAAAAGAAATAGAATTTGAGAAAAGCATTAATACAATGTGTTATGCTACTGAAAAGTTAATTGCAAAATAATATTTAGGAGATTTAGGTGAAAAAAAAATTTTGGAATAAGCAATAGAATGTTAAAATGATAAAAGTGAAAAAGGTGTAATAACAAATTAATGAATATAAATTAAAATTAGTCAAAAAGATATAAAAGTAGGATAATAAAAAAAATTATAATAAAAAAATATATATATATATATATATATATATATATATATATATATATATATATATTTACTTTTTTTATATATTTATATTTATAATCAATAAGATTTAAAATATAATAAGAAATGTTTTTTTAAACTCCTATATTTTAAATTTTTTTTATATTTAAATAAATGTATTTTTAATGCATTATATATTTATTATTTTTATTTATTTATTTAAAAATCTTTTTTTCTAAATTATTTTTATTTAAAGTTTTAAAAGTATTAAGATTTTAAAATTTAAATAAATTATAATTTTAAATATATTAATTTTTTTTTTTTTATATCAAAAATAGTAAACTTATTTATTAATGTAAAATTAATGAATTTTAATATTTTTTTTAAAAAAAATTTAAATTAATACATATTATTTTAAATTTATTAATTTGAATCTTATCGCTTTTTTTTTATAATAAAATAATGAAAAAATATAGTCAACACTAAAATAGTTCATTAAATAAAAGAAAAATTTTCCAAAACGATGATAATATTAGTTAATATTCAAAAAGTAATACAACATTAGAAATATGTAAATAAAGCGAATAAAAAAGATTAAAATAAATGGAAGAAATAATTTAAAAGCAACAAATTCAAATAAATGAATTAGAATAATTGAAGAATTTTAATTAAAAGACCTATTAGATTGAAATAGATGATGTAAAGAAGCATTTCGAATTCAAAATTTAAGAGTATATTGATATATGTTAATAATATTAAGTTGAAATCAAAAATTTAAAAGAAAATTAATAAATAATGTAAGAATAAATCTAATAAAAAAATGATAAAATACAAAATTTAGAAGAACAAAATAAGAAATTCGAAAAAAATTGTATAGAAAACGAAATTATAGTTTAAAACTTATTAAATGAAAAGTATATAAAATAATTATTTTTTATTTTTAATTAGTTTTTTTATATAAATAAAAAGAGAAAATTCAAAATAATTAGATAAATAAGAAACGAATACAACTTAAAAATCATTAAATTAAGAGGAATATTAATACTATAGTAATTTTTAAAAAACAAAAGAAAATAAATCATAAAAAATAATTAAAAAAAATGAAAATAATATTCCTTATAATATATAATAGCTTATTTTAAATAATACTTAAAATATAATAATGAACAAATTTGAGAATTATAGTAATAGAATAGAAACTGAATTTAATAAAACTATATAAATCTAATAAGAAAATAATAATTTTATTTAAAATAATAAGCACATAGAAAATATTCATGAAAAAACTATTGAAAATAATAAAGATAAAGCTATTGAAAACACTAGAACTTAAAATAACTTTTAATAAAAAAAGCACTTTCCACCATCAATACCGACTAAAAAACCATAAATTAATGTATAAAATTATAGATATAACTCTTTAAAAAATATTACTTAATAAAGTTCTTTTGAAATATAAAAATAAATAAATATTTTGTAGAATTATAAATGAAAAATTATATACATGCATATATATCTTATACTAAAAATAAATATAATATAAAATCATTTTTAGTTTTAATAATAATAAAAAAAAATTGATTATATTAAGTAAATTAAAATGAATTATAATTAATCAAGAAAAATTTATACTTAATATTAATAATATTTTTTTATATAAAAAATAAATAAAAAGTAATCATTTTTTTGCTAATAATTTCGGATTAAATAAATTCTAAGGATCTTCTTTAATTAACCACAATCTATTTGCTTTTTCTTCAATTTTTCCTCCACATTTTAAACCTAATCTCATGAGTTCATTTTTAAGATAAGCATCTCCTAAATTAATTAAATCTTAAATAGAATTCATTTTTTCTAGTTCAATTTAAGGAAAGGAGTCATTTTATTATATAGCAACTAATTTTTATTCTTTTTATTATTCTTATTATAAATTTTTTTATAAATTATCATTTTCTATGATTTCTTAAGGTTTGACTTTTTTGGGAATTTAAAATTAAAATTCATCATTATTATTCTAATCCTAAGAAGGTGAAGTGGATTTTTCAGAATTATTTTTTTTACAATTTAAAACCTATTTTAATGCTTTTTGAATTGAATTTTCTACTTTTTCGCATTTTTCTTTATAGTCATTTTTAACAACATAACCAAAGTTTTTTTCTCCATTTATTTTTTGCATTTCTTTATATTCTTCAAGTTCCTTATCGATTTTTTCTTGTTCTTATTTTTATTTCTTGTAAAATTTTATCAGATTTTTTTCGTTATTAATGTCACGGATTCTTCGTCCATCCAAACTTCGAGAAGCATCCCAATTCGTTATTTTTTTTTGGGACATAGCTTCTTTTTTCATTTAAGAACCAAAACCACCTTTACCTCCATTTAACTTAGGAAATATTTTTAAATTTTGGAGGTTATTTTGGTTATTTAAGACTAATGTGCCTAATATTGGTTTGTTATTTAGTGTAAAAAATAAATTATTTGTGTCTAGGTGCTCCAATATTTTGGTTTTCAGGTCTTTAAGATGGGAAAAGAGGATTTCCAAAGGAGTTGTTGGGCTTTTTATTGAAAATGAAAATGTTTAACAGAATGGAGATGATATTAATATTTGAGACATATTTTTTTAAGTTCTTTACTTTTTATTTAATTTATTTTTTTAAAACGAAAAAAAAATTATTATTTATTATACATATTAAAAAAAAATATTATTATATTATTATTATTCAATATGATTCTATAATAAATTCTTGAATAATGTTTTATAATTATTTTTAATTTTCCTTTTTTTATTTTTTTAAAAAATAATGCTTTTGTAAATAATATTTTTTACTTCTAACATAGAGTGTCCTCCATTAACATATTTAATTTTTCTTATTGATTTTTTTTCATTTAACTTTTTCATCATCAAGTTAGCTTAGAAATTTTAATTTTCATCTTTTTTTGATTTTAACAAAAATTCGCTCTAATTAATATTTACAACGCAATTTTTCAATGAATGTACTATAAAACAAGGTATAGCCACTTTTTCGAATCTATCTTTCATAATATAAGATTATAGGATTCCTTTAATTATCGTTATCCTACCTTAGTTTAGTATAGGATTATTTTCCATTTTATTTTTAAGTTATTCATCTGTAAGAGCATTCGAATTTACAATTACGGAGAAATAATTGAAAGCCAAATCGTTCATATCTTCAGGACAACTTTCAAATATTTCAAGGGATTTTGTAAGGGTGTCTTTTAAAATATTATCTACTTCAGCAAATGAATTTATTAAAAGTAATGAATTCAAATTAGGTAAATTTCCATAGCAACAAACCACTTTTTTTCAACAAAAAATAAAATAGATTATAAATATTAAAAATACATATTTAAATTTAATTACTATAACTTTATAGAATGAAACCTCCATATCCAAATCCTATAAATTTAAATTTATCATATTAAGTACTAATGAGTTTTTCTTCATTTAATTTAAATATTAATTTATCAATAACTTCTAATTAAAATATATTTGTATAAATTAAATCTTGATTGAATATAGTATAAGCTTATCCTGGTAAGTTTAAAAGCAAAACTTTAGTATTTTAATTTAAGCTTATTATTTATTAAAAAATATGCCTATATTCTACAAAACTATCAAAGAAATCATGCAAAAATACAATTATATCATAAGATTTTTGTTTATTTTCTTCTTCATCTTAATCTCCAGCAAGCTTGCTTTACTAATTAGCTACTTTAATATTATTAGTATTTTAATTTTCGTTTGTAATATTTTCTTATAATAAACAATAAGGAATAGCTGTACTTTCGTCAATTATTAAAAAACTCATGTCCTAAGTGTTTTGTTAAGAAGGCATTTCGTAACCCATTTAATTACATACTTAATCTAAAGTAATTGAAGGTAAAAAAGATATATCTAATTCATCATAAAAAGGTTTTATTGGCGAAGAAAGCTTATATATTAAAAATTAAATTTAAATATTGTTAATATAATAAATTTGGTATTTATTATATAAATATCCGACGACAACAACAAACATATACATATTTTTTATTTTATTTTTCAAAAAATTTACTTTAAATTTAGATAGTTATCTTAAGTGTTAAAAATTTGTATGATTATAATATAGACTAGCGGTTTATATTAAATAAGGATTCTACTAAAGATTTATATGTTACTCAAGTTTATTCTAAAGTGCTTTCCTCATCTAACTATCTGAAGCTATTTTTTTCCTCAAAGCTTTTTTTCTTCTGTTATTTTATAAAGTTAGAAAGATTCGGCATTTATATCTTTTCTTATGAATTCTTTATTACTTTTTAACAAATTTATATTCTATTTTTTAAATAATAAAATTTATATTTATAAAAATATTTTTAAAAATAAAATATCAACCGTTCTTTTTTAAGCTTTAAATTAATTTAATTCATTAATTCCATCTTATTTTATTTCTTCAGGTTCTTTATAAAGATTTTTTAAATTTTCATAATTTAAGAAACCTATTTTTTATTTTTTAGTTTAAAAAGAATAAATAATGATATAAAAACCTAAAGTGAGTCTATTTGTTTCAATATCTTTTCTTGAATTTATAAGTAATTTATATTTTTAAGAAGGAATATATTAAGTTAAAATCATCTTATGCTAAGTTTCTATTTCACTGTCTTTATAAACGCTTGGATTTTTAGAAATTTTCGAGCAAACTCTATTAGGTTTATGAGTAATTCCAATTTTGAATTGCTTTTGAGTTTAAAAATACGTCTATGATTTGGAGCTCATTATACTTTCTTTTTGAATTTATTTTTGTTGTTTTTCAAAGTGTTTCGTTACTAAGGAATATATTACGAAACATTGTTTGCATATTTTAATTCTTTTATATAGGTTTTCGTAATTGTCAGCCTACTTATTCTTGTTTTTAAATGGATATTCTGTACTCTCATCAATGTTCTTGAAATTTTCATCGTTTTAGTATTCATATTTTTATTTTACAATAGAAGAATCAGATTAGAATATTTTATTTTTTAATAAAATTGAGATTACTTCGCTTGAGTTTTGCCGAGTTTTTAATACTAGTTAGTTTGAGATTTCGTAAGGAAGAGATATTGATATGTTATCAATGTTTTTGGTTTAATTAAGTTATATTTTTTTTTTTTAATCTTCTATACTAAACATTTACATTGCTAAAGGTCCACTATTAAATATTATATATATATATATATATATATATATATATATATATATATATATATATATATATATTTAAAATTATATATATTCATATATTTATAAAAATATATACTATATTACTTATTCTTTTCTAACATTTCATAATTGCAAAAATCTCCTCCACATTTTTCAATTCGCATTTTTTTATAAAGAATTGATGAATATGTTTTATCATCTTAGTGTATTTATTTTGGTAATTCAACTTATAATCCATTTACTTTTATTGGACAAGGCCTTTTTGTTTATTTTGTTATTTTATAAAATTCGTTAAAATCCATATCTTTTGATTCTTTTATAACTTCGAAATCATACGGAGCTTTTGAATTATAATTTTTATTTTATTTTAACTCATATTTATTTATTTACCGTATGAATATACTTCAATATAAAAATATTTGATTCCAATAAAAAAAGGTTCATTATTTATATTTACTAAATATTTTGGAACAAATTTTCTTATTTTTAATTTATAAGATTTTTCAATAAATTCAACTAATTTTAATGTAATCTTTATTAAAAATATTAAAAGAAATATTTAAATATATATATTTTAATTTACTTCAGTTAATTTATTATTTAGGCCTTAATTAAAACTCCTAAAATAGGTAATATTTGCAATTTATTTATTAGTTTCTTTTTTAGTTGTTTCCTCTTCATTATACTTTTTTTATAATTACAGTGGAGTTTAATTCTTACTTTTTTTTATAATAATTGATTTTTTATAAAACTTGAAATTTAAAGGAACAGTATTTTCATCATGTCTATATTCCACATAAAAAACTTCATCTGCCAAAAAAAGTAAAAAATACTTAATATATATCAATTGTTTATGGATTTTTTTATTTTTTCTTTAATTTTTTATTTTTTCTTTAAATATTTTATAAAAACTTAATCAACAAAAAGAAAAAAATGAATAGGCCTTATTTTTTTTATGATTAATTTTTAAAAAATATTAAAGAAAAAATAAAAAATTCCGTAAACAATTTGTATATGCAAACATACAAATATATAAAATAATTACTAGATTTAGGATCTAATATATTATCGACATCTGCAATATTATGATTTAAATATTATTAAATAACAGAAACACTACTTCCTTGTTTTCCATCAACAAAAAGTTTAACTAAATCTCGGCTATTAATTATTTCGGTTTTTTTATCTATATATCGTATAAAGCAAACAGGAACATGGCTTTGATTTTTTTTACAATAATCAGTTAACGACGATAAATTATCTATTCTATATTCTTTTGGTATTGGAGGATGTATTAAAAATTTGCATATTTCTAATAAATTTAATTTTTCGGTGTTTTTTGTCAATATGAGGGGTGTTTTATGATTTTTGGAATTAAAAAACCAATTTGTTGGATTTCCAGATTCAAATATTATACTATGGGGTATTATTATGTCACTTTTATATTTTTTTTTCTTGAATATTTCAAAAAAATATGTGTTAGATTTTAATTGAATAAAATTTTCATCTCTTTTATCTTTTAAAGGATCTATTAATTTTGTTTTTGCATATTTCATTTTTTTATAATTTTTTTAAAGAAACTGTTTTATTTTTTATTATTTTTCTTGATATATATATATTTTATTTATTTCAAATACAAATTTTATTTTTTAATTTTGTTTAAAATTTCAAATAAACAATAAAACAATAAATAAATATGAATTAAAAAAAAGAAAAATAGTACATTTAGTAAATATAAAACCTTGAATAGCAAATAGAGAATTTTAAAAAATCGAATATTTAATAGGAATAATATATTGAATAATTATATAATTAAATAAAAAAATATATTGAATTGATTGATTATTCTATGAAACTTTTATATAAACTAAATGAAGTAATATTTTATTTAACGTATTTTTATTAAATATCGAAAAAATTAAAAGTTTATGAAAAACAAATGCGATGAAGCGTAAAAATATTATGAATCTTAAACTTAAAATATGACTTAAAAATAAAAATAAATAATTTAAGGTATTTATATCTATATTATATATTTTATTTATTTAAAAAGAATTAAATTAGAGTTATTAAATAATTTATCCAAAGCTTGAAAATTTAAAAAATGTAGAAAAATACCAAATTTTAGGAGAAGATACTTAAGAAACTATAGTAAATAAAATTTAAGAATTAGCAAAAACAGTAGTAGAAAATATTAAATAAATAAGTTAAAATACTTTAATTTGTTAGAAGTAGAAATACATATATATATATATATATATATAAATATTAAATGTTTAGTAAAAAAAGATTAAAATGTCATATAATATATTAAATGTTAAATAATACAAAATGTAATAAAAAGAGTTCGCTTGTACTTCTCATGAAATGTGGTTAGAAGTAATTTATAAATTGGTAGTATATTGCACGTCAGTAAATTAATGTAAATTT